>NC_056528.1:47633188-47723709 GCF_019175285.1 Sceloporus undulatus | reverse complement strand
CTAGGACTAGCCATTAGAAAATGAACAAAAAATTTGAGTTTATAGCTTTGATGGGGTGGCAAGTTTCATTTTACTATGGGTCCATGAAAGACAAAGGCAAATGGAAAGAATGTTTGCCTAGTGTGGCAATTTGGTTTGAGCATTGGACTATGACTCTGGTGACCAAGGTTCAAATCCTGGATAGCTATTATAAACAAACTGGCTGACCAAATCTATGGACAGCCTCCTCATATGGGACAGTGTGACTTGCATGGTCTCCCAGTGGTTTCCATGGCTGTGTAGAGATTCAAACCCTGGTTTCCCCAATGCTCTTCCATAACACCATAATATGAGTTGGTGGTTTATACCATTGTATGTCACGATTCATAGTGGTCCTTAGTTATTCTGGCGCCTAGAATGTACAGCCATGCATGCAAATCCCTGCGAAGTAGACAAATGCCCCATGTTTGATAATGCACATTGCTCATGGACAACATGTGGTTAAAAAAAAGGATCAATTTCCAGCTGAGTTAATGGAGTTTTTAGGCCCTTCCCCTCAAAAAGCACAAATTCCTCTGAATGACCTGTGACTGAGGCAGTCTATGTGACTCGGAGTATGTTTATTCGGGTAGCCGAGCCCTAGGTTGGTTGTCTTGTAGGTTGCTCAACATCTCTTTACACAGAGAAGCATCCAAACATTCAAGTCCTCAATGGGTGCCGTCCGTTTTGCCACCTCCTCTCTGCAACATGTGTAAACTAAACCTAAGCGAGGATGGCTGGGCAGCGAGACGGTACAGTGTGCTTCACCGAGAGATTTTAAATCATAATCAATTTTTATTGCACTGACAAGCTCTCCGGTCGTATATCTTGTCCCAACTCCTCTACATAAATCACTCCCATCCTTGCGGATTGCGGCCGCCTGATATCCGCCGCAGAGTATGAAGACACAGCGGTGCTTGTTCTGATGGAGGAGAGAAACTACTATAAATGAAAATTCTGAGTGGAAAATTGAGTCTGCCAGATGAATCTCTCCAGCCAAGATTAACATATGCTGCATTGCAAAACTATATATATATATATATATATATATAGAGGACGAGAGAGAGAGAGGCATGAGCGGGAGGTTGCGAGAGGAGAGCTTTGAGAGGGACTCTTGAGTCTGTTTCAGTTCTGGATTGGCTTTCGTTGGGTTGATTGAACTGTTGGTCTCACCGTTGGTTTTCACTGCTTATTATAGTGGATATGGCATTAGTGTAGAGGAATTGCGAACTTCTAAACTCACGTGCTGTCTTTCAGGTTTTAATTTGAAGAGGCCACCGCGGAGTATAAAACAGGCGGGGTGGGGGAGGTATGAAAGCTCGATTGCACTCCAAGGGCACGTTTCAGGGCGAGTGCTCAGTGTACAAAGTTCCCTTTGGAGGGATAATTAAAAGCTAACCAATAAGAACAGCTAAGGGAGATGTGCGGATGCCAGTACAATAAAACTTTGATTTACAGACCGAGAAACACGAGGCGAAGAGAAAGCCTAGAGTCTGATTATAAAGGTCCTTCCTGGGCAACACTCCAATGCATGCATTTGAAGAAGGAAACCAAGTCTACAGAGGTTTATGCCACAACTTCTTTGGCACACTTAGTTTCAAAGGTGCTACAAGATCCCTTTGCATACTGATATCCCAGATTAACCTGCCTACGTCTCTGAATTCTAACCCTATATTTTGCCTCAGTTTCCCTAATAAATACAATAAATGTTTTAAACATGAGTCCAGAACATGACAGATCATAAGCCAAACTGCTTAATCCCTAGCTGGGTAAGGTGTAACTATGGGTGCTGTGTTGGATCCAAATATCAAACTCTTTCTGTTCTCCGTCAGACCTTAGCATTGCTGTTTTCATTTTGAAACCCTGAGTTGTGTGAAGGAAGGGATGAAACACGCCTGAGATTATTAATGATCCGAGGAGCCAAAGATGCTTCTTTGGCACTCTTTTGCTCGGCGGTCTCTAATGAGATGCAGTGGGACCAGCGCGGTAAAAATGATTCATTCGGTGCTGGGTTTATTCATGAGATCCGAGATAGTTGATAGTCCCTGCCTGTTCCCCAACTCTTGCGACTTCTCCTCTGCTCTGGTTGCCTCCAACCAGAACAAGACTCTTTCAGCCGTTTGCCAACAGGCATGGTAAACGGAACAACACAAACAGTGGTGCCACTTTATTAGGAAACAAATGTGATATGATACCCACCCCATGCAGTTGCTAATTGAGCCAAAAATGCTTGCAGCAGAAAAAGATGGTTAACAGCCAGGAAACGTGTGCAACAAAGAGAAAGAAGAAAAGAAAAGCAGGCACATAGTTCACACCGTTTCTCCCTTAGCTATGCAGGTTAATAAGCTACAAAAGAACCACTCCGTCATTGCATGGATTACTTGGTTTTCCTAGCAGAAAATGTATCCATCACTAAGACTGGAAGACGAAGAACTTCTAATGAAGCTTTCTCCCAAAGGCTTTTCCCTTATCAGGTCTCCGTAATGCAGGTCACATCTTACGCTTGTCTTGTCTTTTTTTCCTTTTTTAAAAAAGATCATAGTTGGATCCGGAGGGGATAAAGTCAGATCTTCCCGGTGGCTTGACAATAAAAGGAAACTGCGCTTGAACTACCCTGGGTCATATTCTCTTGGGTGGCCTGTCCAGTATGATTGCTCCAGAGCTGACACAAAATGTCCGGGGCTCAGTTTGGGTGACATTCATCAAGGTGATACGGTTGGGCTTTAACTTCTAGCTGAGATCCTTTGTCATGCTTGTGTAATATAAACCGACACTCACACATATATCACTGGCAGTTGCACTACCCCATCTTTCTTTTGAATATCTGCAGTCAACTTTATGCAAAGGGATCTTGGAGTTGTAGTCTGTAATGCAAGGAGTTGTAGGAGAATATATCTGGACGATGTATATATATCTGGTGTTGGTGAGGCTGATCCAGAAGAAGTCAGCTTTCTGTCTCTGTGCAAACATCTTTAAAAAAGAGAGTCAAATCCTTTCTTGCTATCATAAAGAAACTCCCCATTTACAGAAATACCTGTTGGAAACATCTAACCCTATAGACAATCATTTGATATGTTTCATTTCCAGATGTTGACTGGATGCAAACAGAAGAGAGTCTGGCAGAAATATCTTGTGAGTCTTGCGGCTTTTACATTTCAGTAGCTGGTCCCCAAGAATATTCTGAGATGTTTTCTGACTTCATTACATTATATGAGGTGAAGTCTTTGCACCATCGGTAACTCCAGGGCCTTTCTTGCTTTTGTCTCTCTTGGTTTTTAAAAACCTTTGCCTTTTTAAAAAGAAATACGGGATGGAAGTGCGCAGGAAGAGAACTCTCTGATTCTCCCCCTTGATTCCTCGATTCTTCCCCTTAAGGCAAAGCGTGCCTTTCATTTTCACAGTCGCTTAACCACAAGAGACTGTGTATTTACCATCTGAATGGCACTTTGGCTTTGCTGTTTGCTGTCCCTTTGAATTCTCATCACACCAACCATCATGCATCAGCAACAGATGACATAAAGGAATCCAGATGTAAACAGAAGAAGGGAACGTGGGACCATTTTATGCTACACAATTGTAACTCTTGTGATGCCACTTTAGCTGCCATGGCTGCATCCTATGCAGGAATCTTGAGATTTGTAGTTTGGAGAAGCACTCTTTGGAGAGGCAGTTTGGAGACCTCTCCTTAAAGTACAAACCCCAAGATTCTCTAAGCTGGAGCTAAGGCAATACAAGTGAAATAATACTGCTATGACTGTGAAGTGTGAAACAGCCCTTCTGGAATCTGAGGAATCCAATGCAGAGGAGTTAGATGGCAAGGAGTGCCTGGGTTCAGCTGATGGGTCCCTCCTCGAATCTGAGCAGCTGATGGTTAAAGCATCTGAGGTGCTATATCCTCAGCAGGACATGACACATGATGAAGAAACACTGCCCTTGTCCTTTGAGAGAAGGAGAAGCTTTGGCAAAATCAGTTGACTAGGAGACATGAACTCATCAACCACTTGGTGTCCAGAGGCAGCCACCTATAAAGGTCCCAGAAGCTACTGGGAGTCCTTATTGCTCACAATCATTCAATTTCTGCCTGTGCTGTCCTTGTGTTTTTTGGAATTCTGACTGTTTAATTTGCCTCTTTTTGGCTTTGCTTATCTGGACTGCTGCTTTTGAGTAACAATTTCTGGACCAGCTGAGACCTTGCCTCTGGACTTCCCTTCATCTTGGATTAGCTGTGCATGACCTGGATGGACTGACTTCCTTGTAGTTGCTTGTCTTGGGGTAATTTCTCTCTTTGGACACATGCTGTCCATTGGCACAGGACACCCTGGTAGAAATATCTTCTGGGACATTCATGGTCATCCATGAAGGCCTATTCTTTCTTTTGTCTAATGAAGAACTGTCCATCTTTTAATCTATGTCAGGCCTTGGGAAAACTGTGGCCCTTCAGCAGACCCACTATTATTCCCATATATCCCCAGTGTTAGCTAGTCTTATAGGGGATAATGGAATAGAGTCCACTGATGTCTTCAGTTTACTGACACAGGTTTACTAGCCTTGAAAACATTTCCTTGGCCAAAAGAGAAACTGTGTTGCTGTCACAGTGTAGTGGAGTGAATGCTGGACTAGGACAATGGGAGACCTGAATTCGAATCCTTGCTTAGCCATGGAAACAAATACTTTGCTAAGAAAACCCTCCAAGAAGTTCTCCACAAATCAGAGACAACTTGAAGGTGAACTGTAAGTAATAAAGTATATGACACAGTTTGGAATCTACTAATGCAGGGAAAATGTTCTCCTGTTACATTGGGAAAGATCAGGTGTGGGGAAGTGAAATCTGATCTAATCACAGCAATTATCAACAACATAAGTGCAATTACAAAATGTGATGCACAACAATTCAACTTTCATGGTATTTTTTAAGGATAGGAAGACATGAAGTAGATCAGCTATGCCTTTATGTGATCCTTGTTACATACAGCTCTTGGTCCTCCTGCAAGGACAGTGAAAGAACTCCCAAAGAATGTGATTTATTTAGGGTAATGAGTCTGAGATAAATGCGAAATCTTTCCACGTTCCTCATCATGAACTAAAGAGTGTCACTTACATTAAGGAAATCCATTACATACCTTCAAATAAATGCGTGGCTATATATCTGGAAATTATCTCCTAAACAGAGAGTTCTTCGGTGACTTATTGGCTCACATCATACTTCCTGCGTCCTCTCCATAACTCATTTTCTCTAAACGTAAGACGGAGGAGCTGAAGGTTTCAAATGAAGTGCTACTGATTTTTGGTGTCTTTTAGCCCATTTATATCACTGTCAAGTTTGGCTGTGATGTTTTTAATCTCTACTGGTTTTTCTAAGAACACCTTGAGGACCGTTATGGAGAGAGGGCTGAAAACAAGAACAATAACAGCCAATTGTGGGGCTATAGCCCTTGAAAACCAAAACATACAACTAGCATTAGCTGCTGTTTGGCACTTTGTATGCATCTTGAGCCCTTTGGGGAAGAGCAGATTCCTTTCTTTTAAACAATGCAATAAACAAACAATATCTTATTCTCTTTCTCATGGCTGAGTCCCTGGACATTGTCACATGCCGGCTGGGGAGAAAGCAACAAACGCACGAGCAAAAACTTTTAGTGGTTATGATAGCCTTACGAAACGAATGGCCCTGACTGTTCACTTCCAGCATTTTAAAGGCCAATTAGTGCATCGTTTCAATTGCTCCCTGCTTATGGTACCCTAAGGGATTCTTAACAATATTGCTGCTGCATGGGTCCCATCAATCTTCCTCTGGCCCTGATGATGCCAATATGTATCGAGCTCATTTCTTCCAGCTTCTTATAAACAATAAGTACATTTCAATAAGCTTCACCTTGCCAAGGGCTGGAGGATTGCATTACTGAGGCAGCCAGCTAGCTGCCCAAACCAGCTGGGGAGAATTGACATATTAGATACAATAATTCAGGGCTTTGTGTGTTATTGCTAGTAGCCATGCTTCCAAATAGGTTCACTACCATGGGCAGCTCTTCTAAAAGCATCACAATCCCATAGACAACATCCAAGGGAGCCGCGTTGGCCATATAGCAAATCCAGTAAGATCAAAAGCAGTGATAATTTTGTAGAAACAACCAAAATGTACAATATACATGTTGCAAGCTTTTGCAATTTGGCAAATCTGGTAATATCAAAAATCCACCAAACAGCAATAACTTTGTAGGAACAACCAAAACCCACAATATACATGTTGCAATCTTTCGAAGCGCCACTGGCTTCTTCATCAGCCAAGCTGCTAAAAACCATGCAGGAGAAAAGACCGAAGATATTACCCATAGGCCTGCATTTTGCTGTTTTGGTTCTCAGTTCGGATGGCGCAGAGGGGCATTTCTTGCAGACTTGCACCTCCTCCTTCTGGCCATGTGGCAACTGGGAGATTCTCAACATCCAGGGAATTTAACATCCATTTGCAACATAAAAAGACACCACTTTTGCAATTCAATATGTCACCATCCTTGTTTGTGAGGCCACAGGGTCCTTTGTTAGGCAGAGGACACTGAATTTCTCAAGATGCCTTCATGCTTCTGCATCAAGAAAACCTCAGATGGTGATGAGGTGAAGCATGCCAATGCAGTCCCAAGTTCAGAAAACAGTTTCCCTTACAACAACCTTGTGAGGTAGGTCGTGTGTGTGTGTGTGTGTGGGGGGGGGGCTAAGATCACCCTGTGAGTTTCTTAGTTTAGTAAGGATTAGAAGCTATAATGCCCAAGTCCCAGTACACCATACTGAATTTTGCTATTTTGGCATTTTGTACCGTCCTCTGAGTTGCATTGATTCAATTCTTGCTTTCTGCTCCAAAGTGCTGTTATTGGAGAAGGGGCTAGATTAGCGCATCTTTTCTTAATTTCTGGGTATCTTGCTTTTTCTTTTTGGCCATCCAATGCTGTCCGTGCACACAAATATTGACTATCCAGGTTGACCTAGATCATGGATGGACAACTACATGGGGTCCATTTTTTGAGGAGGGAATTAGGGGGCTTTTTGGGACCAAAAGCATCAGGGGCAGAAAAGGGCTACTAATGTGGTCATGCAGCCTTCCAAAGTTGCCAACCCCTGCCTTAGAACAAACATTTGTTACTTGCTAAACATTTCCATGGGCCTGAGTAAGCACCACTGTTTCTTTGTGACTGGCAATAATTTACAAGCTTTACTTGATGCACATCCACACATACAATCAATTCCAAGTTGCATGAAGAGGGAAAGAGTCAAATGCACAATTAAAAACCCCACCTTTCCAGTAAAGCAGCCAAGAAGACCAAGGCAGGGAGGATGAATGATGCCCGAATGAGTACCATTCATAGGAGGAGAATAATGAATATAGAAATAGCCAGTTCCCGGTGAGGAATTGACAGCCTGGGCATCCCTAGTGATTTTGTTTAGATGAATAAAGAAGCTGAACTGTTTGACCTTGTTGCAGATGGGGATGCAACAGCTGGGGATGGGTGGGAACGCATCCGTTGCCTCCCTTTAGCTGTCATAGGAAACAAGGAAGGCTCTCCATAAGAGAGATGGAAAGAATATTTGTTTTGATTTGTTCCAATGCAGGGAAACCTTGTCAGGAAGAATAATGCACTGGCAGGATTTCTGTGCAATATTTCCCTGGGGCCCTTTTCACTCTGCATACAGGGCTATGATTCCACTTTAACAGTCATGGCAGCAACCTGTGACATCCCAGGCTTTGGAGATCCCTAAATACTCACCTAAACTACAAATCCCACAATCCCATGGGATGTTGCTATTACTACTACTACTACCTTTCACAATAAGTCCCCAGAATGCACTGCAAGGTGCAAATACGCGGAGGACATTGCATAGACTTTCCCCTCTACAGCAGAGAGAAAACTATGAGAATTACTTAGATAAATTTATGATGCAGTGTATATTTATTAGTGACATATCATGAAGATAGGTCTATGGAGCCGGTCTTTCAGGCCGGTCTGTATAGGGCCTAAGACTGCATTCACACTGCAGAAATAATTGGGTTCAACAACACTTTAATTGCCATGGCTGAATGCTATGGGATTCTGGGAACTGTAGTTTGGTGGGGCACCAAGGCTTGGCTCTGATAGAGTTGCATTCTTTGGAAACCTTACAGAATAACAGCCATTCCTCTGATGACACCGTACTCAATGTATGTTGCTGTCTATTACTCAAGCGTGGCTTTATTTGCAGCAGTTTCTGAAGGATCACCATTAGCTTCTTCTTTTTAAATACAAAGGACAGGGGCTGCATAACACGAGGACTAATTTTTCTTCAGCATCTTCTTCTTTGCTGCCATCATTACTTGCTGAAACTGACAACCGCGCTCTGTTTTGTGCTTGCCGAAATAGACGCTCCTAGCAGGAAGAAGGAAATGAAAAGGATTTATTGGATAGCAGTTTATCAAAGGTCAACTATATAAAACAAATTCCTTTTTATTTCAAGCAGACAGCAATAATCTGGGCAGGAGTCCTGATTTCCTTGTAGCAAAAGCTCCCATCTATATCTATATCTATATCCATATCTATATCGCTATAAAGGCAGGTGCTTACGTCTTTTGACAGGGGAAAAATGGACATGGCCTCAGCTGGCGACAAGTGCAAGTTGTTAAAATGTTCATATTTATTGCAATATGACTTTATTATTTGGAGGTTTGTTATTCTGTAAAGCACAGCAGTGAACAACAAGAAATGGTCGAAATTCCTCCGTTCGCACCATAGTAAGATTGTTTCATAGAATCATAAAATATATTTAATTGGCACCCTAAGATTAACATGCCGTTCTCTGCTTCAGTGCAAAAAAGGCTGCTTTTGGCAACAGAAAACGAGTGGTGAAGGTTGCAATAAGAAATCCAATTCGACGAGTTAGATCAAAGACTTCGTACTGTGGGAGTCGTTCAGTTGTTAAAAAGGTTTTCTTTTTTTATTTATTTCCCTTAAACAAAACATATAGGTCAACTTTAAATATCTCTTCTCCCAAGAGGCTCATGGAGGAGGGGAAGATTCAGCTCAAAAGCGATCATCACAACATCAGTCTTAAAGATAGTCCCTCTCCCCATCTCACCTGCCATTCTTTCTCAGGTCTTCACCTTGGTCTTCGATGTCCAGTTGCAACAGGACAAGTACCAAAATGTGGGGGAAAAATAGGATGAGAAGACAGTCGAAGATCAGCCACAGAACAGAAACAGCAGGGCCATGCCAGCGGTGGAAACCTTACAAACATAAAACTCTTTCAGGTAGGTGGCATAATTCTAGGAATGTGAATACATACATATTGCCTGTCTGGAAAAATGAAACGAAACTGGTGCCACGTGAGCCTCCCCAAAGAGGGAATGAATGAGGCACTGCGGGGTTAGTGGCTCCCAGGTCGGTGGGATGGGGACTGATGCTCTCATTTTAGCCATAACTTTATGGAAATTTCTTCCTTCTCCTCCTCCTCCTCCTCTTCTTTCTTCTTCTTGTTCCTCCTCTGCCTCTTCTTCCTCTTCCTCCTCTTCCTTCATCTGCTGCTGTTGCTCCTTCTTCTTTTTCCTCCTCTTCCTCCTCCTTCGTCTTTCTCTTCCTTCACTTCTCTTCTTCTACCTCTTCTTCCTCTTTGTCCTTTACTTCTTCTTTCTTCTTTTTCTTCCTCCTCCTCCTCCTCCATTGCTGCTGGCTCTTCTTCTTCTTCCTTCTTCCTCTTCCTCCTCCTCCTCCTCTTCCTTCCTCTGCTACTGTTTCTTCTTCTTCTTCTTCTTCTTCTTCTTCTTCTTCTTCTTCTTCTTCCACCATCTTCTTCTCTTCCTCCTCTTCCTCTGTGCCTCCCTTTTTTACATCTTGCCTTTCCTTCCAGTTTAGGATTCAAGGCAGCTCAGAGCAGTTAAAAACAAACATAATTAAAAACAGTGTACAAAAGTCTGTACAGTTGGCCCCTCATTTTCATGGGTGATCCATTCTGGGACCCCCCCCCCCACACACATAAACAGACGCTCACGCATATTCAAGTCTCATAGGCTTGAATGGGGCATGCCCCCATGTACATGACCTGGGCGCATACACCATTGAAGATAGTGGTGGTTGCCCCTCCACATATATTTGAGGGTGCGGATCCCACACCTGTGAGTTAGGAGGGGTGACTGTAGTTTGGAAAGGTATTCTCCCCAGTCTATTAGAGACCTCTGATGCCTCACCAAACTACAAATCCCAGGATTCTGTAGGATAGTCTTGGAAGTTAACACTGCATCAAACTGCTTTAATTCTGCAGTGCGGATACACCTATGATTGGCTGAGTGTAAAGAACACTACCTGGGCTGCGTTGTCTCATATTTTTTGTTCTCCCAGCTAAAATATGACTCTAAGAAGCTTTGTCAGTCGCTTTCCCCCTCATTCACGGTAAAGAAGTGCTGTTTAATCAATACAAATGAATAATTTAAATTCAATATCACCCTGTCACTATCAATAATACTTTTGTGAGTGATGTATTACTCCAGTAATTCAATTTGTCAGGCCCTGCCAGCTTTATATGACCGTTTGTTCGCGTTGTAAACTTAATTTAAGGGTGGCAGTTGACTTGGGCTGCTTGAATTACATTGATGTTTTATCTAAAAAAAAGGGACATTGATTTTCTTTAAAGTATCTTTTTCTGCCTTATCTTTATTACGTTAATAAATAAGCAAAACGCAGGTAAAGAAAACTCCGGCTCTTCTTTTCCAGTACCTCCCTTCTCTCTCTCTCTCTCTCTCTCCGCCAAGGTTTGCGCTTGCTTATGAATATCTCAAATAAGTGGCTTTAATTAAACAGATTTTTCACTGGGAGATGAAGAAGAGCTCCTCACTCTCTCAGTACAGAGAAATGTCTGCAAAGAAAGCCTCTTGCAGCTGCATGATCCTTCCAGCCTTGCATCTTTCATATGCGCTTGGCAGTCTCCAAAGGTTTGGAAAAGCAGATGGCTGCTACATTCCTTCACTCCTTCTATGGTTCCAGGAGGGGAAAAGGCCCTAAGCAAGTTCTGAGCATCAGCATCTCAGAAATAAATAGATTTGCTGGTATCCTGTTTAGTGACTATGAGATCTTCAGCTGCAAGAGCATCACTAGTGCGGACAACACCAGATGACACCCTAAACGGGGTGACACCACTGCTCCCCGAACCTTTGGGCAGAAATGGGTTGTGGAGTTCCCCTTTCCCCCCTTTAAAATGCGGAAGAGATGGGACTTTATTGCACCCGTTTTTTGGCACATTACAGGTATAAAAAGAAGATGCTCGTGTGCGTGTGCGACCGCCCCCAAATGGATTTTACCAAATGTCAAAGCGTCCCCCAAAAGGCCCCGTTCCATTCCATTGCGGCAATCCGTCCCTATTAAGTGCTGAGGCGCGTGAAATGTTCTGGTCGGAAGTTTTCCGACTGAGCAAAATGGCACTCATCAGCGGACTAAATCAGGACGGATTGCCAGAACGGAATGGAATGGGGCCTTTTGGGGGATGCTTTGAGGTGAAGTAAAATCCATTTTGGGGTGGTTGCACGCACACACAGGCATCCTCTTTTCGTACCTGTAATGTGCCAAAAAAATGGGTGCAATAAAGTTCATGGTGTGAGTGAGGCAAGGATCGGTGGGAACAGAAACAGCAACAGCAATAGCAATAGCAAGTTCATTTCAGTGAACTAAGCACTTCCTAAGCGGTTTACAATCAGAAAGGAGAAGCCCCCAAGATTCTATCATTAAACGTGTCGTTCTCTTTGGATGGTGCAGGTCAAAACTTTGGAGACAGGATCGGATCAGACCCTGGCAGACATGGATCTGGTGGATCCCAGGGTAAATAGTCCTTCACAAGGGTCAATTTGTCCCCCTAGTTTGCCATGGAGTTTCCTGGATGTTTAAATGCCTCCCTGGTGCACCTTAATTTTCAGTGCCATAACTCCTACTGGCAAGCTACCCATCGCCATGTCTGATGAAGAAATCGGGTGCCTGGCCATGTGGGTGTAACCATGTGGTTTGTTTCTGCATTCCTACAGGTGGAATGGCACTGAAAGGTACATGGCATGTGCCAACAATGGGTCTGAGTGCCAGTGCAAGGACGGGCATGTAAATTCAGTCCTGTTCTCATGGCGGCCCAAGGACCGACACAGGTGTGCACCCAAGCTGGAATAGCATGGGCTCGGTCCATGCTTTCCTGGTCTATCTGCTCTGGACCAAATATGTATATATGCCTTCAGTTCTCAAAAGTGTTGGAACGCAAAAGCCAACAGATGGATAGCAAGTCGTGGGGCATTCTGGCTTCCTAGGAAGATTGCTACCTCTCATCTCTACTATGGAAGTGGTGGGACAGAGAGAAGGACCTTTCATAGCACCCCGTATCTGCTACTTGAGGTGGCCCCATTATCTTGACTAATCGCAGGACCAGCCCTGGACAAGGTACCCAAGGTGAGTTGGAGCATGTTGCTCTAAGAAACACATCTGTTTTCTTAGCTTAGCTTTCCATTTTGTCTTTTTTTGGCCTTGTGATTTCATTAATCTTTCTGAGTTTGTTCCAGCGGCTAAATTACTGCACCTGTTTCCTCTCTTTCAGCCTTCCGTCTTCTTGTTCACAGAAAACCTTGGCCTGGCGATGCTCAGCAAATGAACTTTCCACAGTCTACAGGTCTGTTGTATTTTTTTAACTGAGTTTTTGGAAGGAGACCTCAATGTCTGTTTTGTGCAAAGGAGGAAAAGAATGGAAGGCTTGCTGGAAGATGAGAGGGTTCAATTTAGATTCTGGCATTTGGGGGAAATGGCTTCTATTTAAAGCCGTTACAAATAATAACGTGTTTCATAGCAGTGGCCAGGTTGGAAAGCCGGATTGCTTCCCAAATTATTATTGAACATGGAGCACGTTTCTCTTTCTCAGATCTAGAAGGAAATAACTGACCCTTTCTTGTAAGCCAGGAAAGAATTATATGGTTTTGAACTTTTAAAAATAAGTGTAATTTATTTTTTGTTCTAAATGTTATTGAATTATTGTGTTCATTTTTAAATTGTTTGGCCGACAATAGGAAGCAAAGTGGAAATATTACAGATGAACAAGTAAATAAGAGATGGGGGCAAAAACTCACAAATTAAGGTCTGGTGCTGTGGACATTATGCTGATGCTTCCGATGATGATGATGATGATGATGATGCCGGTAGACTGTAATGTGAATTCTGGGAGTGGTAAGAATATTTAAATATCAAAATACATGTTTTATGAGTGTTGAGAAACCCTGATGGATGTCACATTGCATTATTTCTTCAGTGCAGATGCACCCTTACTGAGGTATAGACTATGGAGGATATCAAAAACTATGAGACATGATGGCTAATAGCCAGATCTTCTAGCTGAGGAGTCATACAGCTATGAAAGCATTAGAAAAGATCCGAAAGTGCAAAGATATATTTGTAAATTGTATTTGTAAATTGTTGTTGTGTTTTATTGTTGTGCTTTGCATATTTTATCGGGTTGTATTTGGGAGAGGCGGGGAAATATAAATAAAATTTATTATTATTATTATTATTATTATTATTATTATTATTATATTATATACAACTGAATACTAATGTTAGCATCGTCCATGCCAATTACCGATTACCATGTACAGATGTGAGAGCTGGACCGTTATTATTATTATTATTATTATTATTATTATTATTATTATTATTATCTTATATCTTGCATTTCTCCCAATACAGGGACCAAAGGCAGTGAACAACATCGGTTCTGCCTATTCACTCCTAGAAGGCATTTGTTTGGTCACTATAGGAAAAAGTTTGCCGATTTAATTGGCCCTTGGTTTTATCCAGCAGGGAATGTCCTCCTGTTCTCGGCATCCAAGCTTGACAGGTACTTAATGTTGGATGGATGGATCGGCTGCCTGCAGTAGACGCTCAAATTTAAGGGAGCCGTTTGGGGATTCCAATCAGCCGGCATGATAATCATGCTTGAATTATAGCATTTCCAGCGTTGGTTCACATTGGAAGAATTCATTTTTGGCACCTTCTGATTGCAGTGAGGATGATATACGCAGGGCATGCCCGTTGGAATAGGAACACAGGAGGAGAAGAGGAAAACGTGAAAGGTAGCGTTGCAATGTGGCAAACAAAGGCCAGACCCAGGTTAAAGAGGCAAGACCAATTTATTGCAAGAACTGTTAAGGTCTTTCGGAAAGTACCCTTGATGAACCGCTATAGATAAATCCCGACACATTTTGAGTTCTGTGAGCACTTCTTTGTCAGGCCATAGAACGAAAATGATGACGTTAAACGATTAAAAAAAGAGCAAGGAAATATGGTTCACATATCTAAATATCACACCCAAGCACTTTTGTATTCAAGGTGGTAACCTGCTTGTTACCCTGTTATAAAAGCCATATGCTGCTCTTGCCAATAATAATAAACGTCTAATTTATGAAGGAGGATTGTGTCGTAATTTATATTTTATATATTTGTTTACTGAAACATCCATATTCTGCCATTCTTATGCAAAAGAAGCATCCAGGAAACCTAACTACTGAGGATACGTTTAATTTAACCAAGGATGCAGTTTGATACATTTTTACTTGGGAGTAAGACATACACTTGAATAAAGGAGCGGGTTTTGTCTACTTTCCATTTGGCTTAATGTTGTGTTAATATTCATTAACCCTTGTGTCATGTGAAAAACCAACCCACTTTTGTGGGTTTTGTCCACTTTCTGTTTTGGTTAACCCCCGATGTCATCTGAAAATCTCCCTGCTTTTGTGGGTTTTTTCCAGTTTAAATTCAGTTTCCGCATGGGATCAGTCCTGTGTGATAAACTTCATAGTTGCATCAATGCAATTCTAGGCTGCATCAGTAGGAGCATAGTGTCCAGACTGAGCAAAGCAATAGTGCCACTCTATTCTGCTTTGGTCAGACCTCACCTGGGATACTGTGTCCAGTTCTGGGCCCCACAGTTCAAGAAGAATATCTACAAACATGTTCAGAGAAGGGTGACTGTGGGGTTGTATAGACTGGGGCAAAGGGATGGCAGGATGCCATCCCTTTTTGCCCTGGATCGGAGCCATGGCAACCACATGCCATGAACCCGTTCTGCCCTTCAGAGGACACAAAAAGTAGCGGCAAAATGAAGCTCCTTCTTGCTCTCTCTAAAAGGCACCATATCTGCTGCATCGTGGCGTGATGACACCCCTTCCGCGCTACATCATTTGGGCACTGTACCAGAGGTGCATCATCATGGCGTGTGCCGTCTAGAAGGGCACACACCAAAATGGTGCCTAGGCGGCAGCATAAATACTTAAAATGTGCAGATGTTCAGCCCCCATGCTGCCCACAGGCCAACACAAAGTGCCGGTCTGTATAGCCCCTAAGATGATCCAAGGTCTCGAAACTGAGCCTTATGAAGAATAATATAGGGCGCATCTTCACTGTAGAAATAACACAGATTGACCCCACTTTAACTGTCATGTCCCCATCTTTCAGAATCCTGGGATCTGTGGCTTTGTGACACACTTGTGCTCTTTGGCATAGAAGGCTAAAGACCTATTTAAGAGCTGTTTGACATTAGAATAGAGGGCCTAGGAGGCTGGTGGATTCTCCATGTATGGAGATCTTTCAACAGAGGTTGGATAGACATCTTTCAAGAGTCCTCCATAGAGGGATGGATTGGATGACCCTTGCTGTCCCTTCCAACTCTACAGTTCTATGTTCTCCGTTGGTTGAAAAGTGGGGAGGAAATATTTTATACATCCAGATCAATGGATAGTACAAAGAACTGTACATGTATAATCCCCCTTTTGTGAAAAGCTAATCCTGAGTGAGTGTTTTTTTTTTAAATATAAAGAACAGAACTACACTCATTTTCCATTTCTAAATCCACCAAAAATGGAGTATAATGCCCTAGGTTTCTACAGAATTATTTCCGGAATGTCACAAAAGCTTAGAAAGGAGAAAGCTTTGCTTGCCTGCGGAGACCGGCCTTGTCTTGTTTGTCGGTTACTAAAGCCGATGATGGCTGCAGTTATAGGTTGCGTGCAACACCTGAAATCTTTTTATAAGGTTTTATTGGTGCTGAATTGGTCCTTATGTTAGCATTCACAACAGGCAGACCTGACTCACAGTATTCAACTGTAGTGTCTTTTGGTGTTTCCAAATCTTCAGAAATTGATATATTTTTGGCCTGTATCACTGATTCACAATCTTCTTTTTTTTAAAGCCATCTTCTCAGATTTGGAGAGGAAGTAATCTGGAGCCAGAAACTCCTTGCAACCCAACTTCTCTGCATTGGACTCCTCAGATTCCTGAAAGTGAGCTATGGAACCTACCTCTCAGGGTTGTTGTGAAATCAAATAGGAAGAGGAGAAATTACCATGTAAAAAGGCAAGAAATATTTTTTAAATGAACAAATGGTGACATTATTGTCATTCCAACCAGGGACGTAGCCAAGGGGGGGGGGCCCTTGGGGTCGGGCCCCCCCCCTTCCATTAGAAAAATGAATGGTGTGTGCTGCTGCACCGCTGCACCCAAGACCCATTATAATGGTGGCACTTAGTCTGGACCCCCCCCCCCTTCCTAAAATCCTGGCTATGTCCCTGTTCCAACGGTGAACGGTAGCCAGGGTTGGAGTATATTGCAGAACCAGCTACTGTGACTCATATCTTGTGGGTTTATCTCGCAATCCTTATTGTGGCCTGCTGTGATTTGTATTACTTGGGAGTAATAAAACAAAAATGGCCTATGTAAAATAACTAGTTTCTGCAATCTGAACTTTCCTTCGCAAGAGGAGATATGTTGCCAGTATGATCAGTTGATATAAAAAGCAATGAAATGATCGGGTCTGCTGAGTTTGTAATGAAACTTCCAATAAAAATGTGTGCCGCCAAACTGTTAGGGTGGCGCATGGTTTTTGTGACAGCTGACGGCTCAGCCAAGGACAGCTGAAGGACGAAGATGTGGTGGCTCATTTGATTAATGACAAAAATGTACAGGATTTGTCCCTTGATGGCTATAATAACAGAAAGAAGCTCTTGGCTCCAGTGTCTAGAAATACATTTAGAGAAATCTAATGGTTTGTTTCAGAATAACGATTGAGATTCTGCATCATGCCCGACTCTGTGTAACTTTATGAATCCTTAGCTATATTGCAGACGCACATTGATATCCTGTTAGTGAATTGAGCAGATGCATATCTGAGCACCGGCAAGAGTCCTTCTGATGTACATTAGGTGCTTTATAGGTGGACTGGGCACTTCTGGTGCACATCAGGCCCTTCTGAGGCTCATTGGGTTCTTCTGATACTCATTGGGTTCTTCTGATGTGCATTGGGCACTTCAGATGTACATTCATCTCTTTTGATGTATATTGGCCACTCTTGTTGTGCTCCAGTACTTCTTGGCTGGTGTCCAGATGTGCATTTGGTAGCACACTGATGCCCGTTGTTGCCCATTGTGCATTGGGCCATGGCACATCGGTCACTCCTGCATTGTACAATGGATGCCCATAGTAGCGCCTAGATAGAATATGAAAGCTCTATTTCTTACACAGGTAAGTCCACTTTCAAAGGCGTACATTCCATATTGCGTTCCACCTATCATCATCTATACCTTCAGGATCCAAGGAAAATACACTAAACTTCTTATCCTCATTGATTTATACCAGGAGTGGGAATCATGTGGCTCTGCAGATGTCATTGGACTGGAAGTCCCAGCAGCCCAAGCCAGCATAGCCAATGGTGAAGAATGCTGAGTTTTGCAGTCCAGCAACAGTAGGTGACAAATCCAATGCACATGACCCTCTCCCCATTTGTATGTTTCTGCATCCTGACATGGAGATCACTCCTCCCTACCTAGGGTCACACTGTGTGTGTGTGTGTGTATACACACACACACACACACACACACACACATACATACATACCCAACTCTCTTCCATGCCAGCCACAGATGCTGGCGAAACATCAGGAATAAACTCTTCTGGAACATGGCTGCATAGCCCAAAAAATCCCCACCAAAAATACAACATGGCTTGGAGTTTTTTCTCAGAGCCTTGGATGCTATGGTTGCAAACCCTGAAGTTCTCCCACTAGTTCCCCAGAGTCCTCCAATTCCCCCTCATTTTAAAATAAAGAAAACCTGTGATTTGGTGACAGTCCTTGTCTGAAAGCCACACAGAAATCCAGACCCCCCCCCAAATATAAGAAAATCCTTGAAAAACTCTACTGCATTAACGCAACACTCCAGAAATGCTCACTATCCCCCAATACTTCCATTTCCCTGTGTAGTCCCTTTCAGAAAACGGAAATAGGGAGGCAGTATCCTGGAGATTTCAACAGACATTGTATAATGGCTGGCATTCAAGTCAGCATGAAGGTGAACAATTTTATCCTAACAATGTTTGGAAAAACAAAACAAAAACCAACCTAACAATAACATAGAAAATCTGGGAGGGTTCCAACAGAGTTCACTGGAGTCAATGAAAATACCCATCACTCCCCTAAACCATTTAACATTTTTCATTAATAAGTCCGACCCTTTGCTCCCCTCACGCCGGCCCTTGAGGCTTTCCGGTTCATCTTGTCGCATAGTCTGAGCTTTATCTTGTGCGGAGGATGTTCCCAGCAGGTTGGGCACAGCAAATCTCATCGCTCCTGTCATCCGGCGCTCTAAAATATTGAATAAAACGAATCCCAAGACTGAGACTTTGGACGAACTCTCCAACTTGACAGCTCCTCTTCCTCCTTTTAATCAATTCCTTGGGGGAAGGCCTTTGACAGCGATGTGCGATTTTCAGCACAACACTCTTCATCCACACCGATGTGTTAGTCCTGTGCAAACATTCATTAAGAGTACAAGCGGATGCACCGAGGGATGCGTTTGGACTAAGGTTTCCTCTCATGGTCTGCCACAAATCCCAATCTGCCCTTGGCACATACCGATCTCAACATATTCGCCCAAACCTGGAAAAATAATGAAGGCAATTCATCGCCCATTGAGAACTTATGCGCTAAAAGAAAAAAAAATGCATGTATAGCTCTCCGTGGAAATGGGGACCTAGGATATCTGATGGGCAAGATAAGGATCAGGCGATTCAGTGTGAATTCTCCACTATATATTCTTTTGTATGATTAGTGCCTAGCAAGACAAGGTTCTTGTTATTGCAATTTATATAGGAAATATATAAATTGTAGTTGTGTGTTATGGACTTTCAAGTTGCCTGTTGACTTATGGTGACCCCATGAATTTCATAGGGTTTTCTTACGTGAGAATACTCAGAGGTGGATTTGGTCGTTCTCTGAAATACAACCACCAGCTCCTGGTATTCCTTGGCTGTCCTCCATCCAAGTGTCTGCCAATCCAGAAATGGATAAAGCTAGTCCTTGATGGTTCCTTTCTCTCTCGCATTGGTCCAATCCTTCTTCTCAGCATTTCTTTATCTCTGTGCATCTCTTTAATTACGGAGGCCGAGGAAAGTATAAAAATGCTGCATGATAAAATGAATCACTCCTCAGTTGAAATACGCTCAGTTCAAAGTCTGTAGAGTCGGAGTAAATTTACTGATATATCTGTCTTGTCTTGGTTATATGGGAATGGTGTTTTGCGGTGAAGCCGATGAGGCAGAGTGCTGTAAGAGCAACATAAACCTCACATTTATGGATCTCCCCCTTTTTTTGGCTTTTATGTTTTGAGTTTTAAATTTTTTTACAACGTTGCTTGAGGTAGAACTGCATGAATTGTCAACACTGCATGTCTGAAACCTTGGAGACCATTTCGACTGCTAAGAAGTGTCAGGAAGGGCAGATTTGCAAGGAGGAAGGCATTTAATCCTTCCCCTACATGGCCTTTCTACTGAAGCTCCTCTCATCAATTATTCCTTCCCAAAAGCTTTGGCTGAATCTGCATTGCAGAAATAATGCAGTTTGCCACTGCTTTAACTGACATGGCTCAGTGCAATGAACTTTGGAATTTGTAGTTCTGTTATCATCACCAGTGTCATCATTGTGGATGTTGCACTGTAAATACGGATCTCAGGCTGACTCTGCACTGTAGAAATACTGTAATGCAGTTTGAAACGCCATGGCTTAATGCTATGGAATTGAGGGATTAGTAGTTTGGAGAGATATTTAGCTTTCTCTGACAGAGAGCTCTGGTGCCAAAACAAACTACAAATCCTAGAATTCCATAGATGGAGCCGGCACAATTAAAGTGGTGTCAAACTGTATTATTTCTGTGGTGCAGATTCAGCCCAAGATCCGTATTTGCAGTGCAACATCCACAATGATGATGCTGGTGATGATGATTTTATTCATTTATATCCCACATTTGTATTAGATCTTAGAGCTCTAATAGGCTCATGAAGGGAGACAGCCCTTCAAACAACCTGGATTTAATCCATATAGGGCTTCATAAGTCCTCACTGGAAGAGCTGGGCCAAACCATCAATGATGAAAAATACAGACAGAAGACACTTGAATCCCCCCCCCAATTGCGGATCTATTATTACAGTATGAACTCCATATCTGCGGAACCAATAACTACAGTTTCACTTACCCATGTCTGAAAAAGAAAGTCTCTCTAGGCTTCTGGAGGTCTTCCAATTGGTCAACTTCTGCTGGAAATACAGAGTTCACCATTGTCCGCAATTTTTGTTATCCCCACAGATATGGGGTTCATACTATACCTTCTAGGCAGAGAACTTATTATTTGGATTTGGGACAAAGGCATGGAGGGTGAGGAGTTGCGCATCCATGGACGCATCAACAGTAGTGACTAGTGAGTCCTATGTCAATGAGGTAGTAAATTCACCCAGGTTTTAGTCCAGGCTTTATGGAAATTATCCAAGGGGCTGAACTCCAGCTCCCTAATAATAATAATAATAATAATAATAATAATAATAATAATAATATTATATTTATAAATAGGTAGAGATTTGTCACTCCGTTGACACAGAAGCCATCATGGCCTACCAGAGTCAGAGCTTATTCTCACTCTTCCAGGGCTGCTTCCCGATAAAACCAAAAGGCAGCTGGGGAAGTTGGATGACGGATCTCCTGCATCATGGTTGACTTGGTGCTTTGGCTTGGGAAGTCTGAGAAAGCGTTTCCTCAAATGAGGCTGCATAAAGGGTAAGTAGGGTCAAGACTGGGTTTTCATTTAAGTCTCCTCCTTCTTTGCGCTGAGTGGAAATCGTTCGGGGCACTCAATGGAAAGTTGCATGGCGTGTGTGTGTCGGGGAGACAATGAAGCCCTTCTTCTTGTCTCCCCTCGTGTCACACTCATTATTGGGAAGGAACAAAGCCAACTGATAATCAGCTCTTTCCTATTCAACGCTGCGAGTCAAAATTTCGTCTCTCATTAATAATTCAATGTGACAAATTTATTACCTTGAAGGTGCTGCGAGGCAATTAGACAATGGGAAATTGTGTCTTCCTCTCAACCCCCTTAATTGGCTTTCAAGTGTGACATTCATCAAAAACCTTGAGTTTTTATGTAAACTTTTCACAGTGGGAACGATGCCTTGAAACACAAAGATGAGGAACGTTGGGTGAAGCTCAACTGGACAGCAATTTCCCTTTGCTTTGAGCAGCAGGGAGATGGCAGCAGAGAAGGAGAGGAAGGAGGTCTTCTAGAGCAGTGATGGTGAACCTTTTAGAGGCCGAGTGCCCAAACTGCAACCCAAACCCCACTTATTTATTGCAAAGTGCCATGTCCCTCTGGATTTCTAGTAATAAACTCTGGCAAACTCTGTGCTGGGACGATGGCACATGTACCCACAGAGAGGGCTATTTGTGTTTTGTTTGTGTTGTGCTACAAGCTCTGCAGACTATACCACAAGCCCTACAGTCCACAGTGGCATCTACTTACTTGCCACAAAATCTATTGGAAAAGATGTTCCACCTAAACATGAGGAAGAACGTCCTGATGGCACGAGGCGTTTGAAAGCGGAAGATGCTCCTCAAAGTGTGGTGGAGTCTCCTTCTTTGGAGGTTTTTAAACAGAGGCTGGATGGCCATCTGTCAACAGTGCTTTAACACTGTGATCCTGCATGGAAGAATGGATTCAAGGTCCAATGGCCTCCTTGAGCCACAGAATCATTAAAAAATCATAGGTTGAGATGCTACATACGACTCCATTTCTTCCATCTTCCCATCCATGAAACATGCCTCTCTGCCACTGGGGTGCCTTCTATAGCTATTTATTGGCTAGCAAAGAGCAATGGGTGGCCAAATCGCATCCAGCTATGCTTCTGTAGCCAGATGTCATCTTTCCAAACCCTCTAGAAGACCTCCCAAAGATCCAGTAGGACATTGTCCTCTTCTGCTATATGGCTGGATGTCCACTGCAGGTTAATGAGTAATTTTACCGATTTTCTTCCTGCTACAAGGTGAATTTCAGAAGCCATGCCATTTTCAATGCCAACTTGCAATTCTGGCCTTATTCCATGCAAAATTCACATGTGGTTGTTTTACCAGCATTTTCTGTGTCAGAAACAGCATTTTTCCATGCCAGAAATAATACTTCTGCATGGAACCATCAGCTGTTTGCAGTGCAGAAAAAAGTTTTGTTCTCACGGTAAACCAACCAAGCGCAAATTTTGTGTGGAATGCCTCCAGTGTAACATTTTCTGGACAAGAAACAGCTTTCTCTGTGCAAAAATGATAGTTCCGAGTAGAAATGTTATTTTTTGTGCAGAAAAAGCAGTTTCCTACAAAGGCAAGGTTGTTTTCGATGCTGAATAACTTTGCGCAGAATACATCTTGAACTCTCAAAATTCTCATCAGTCTGGATTCTCCTCGTCAGGGTTTCTTGATACTTGAAAAACATATTTTTCTATCATTTCCCCCCCAAATCCCTTTTGAATAATTCTTTCCATCCCTACTCCTTCCATATACAAAGGGTCCCTGTTGTCAGCAATGACAGGATCCGTTCTCTTCTTTTGTCGGTGAGGAGAACAGGGACTTAGCAACAGGCAGGGAACACATTGCATTTCTGGCTCAGGGTCATCACTTTTGTCATCCTGCCAAGAGCCATGTATTTTTGTTTGAGTCGATGCATGCGCCTCCAAAATAACCCCCTCTAAGCTTTTTGCTCCATTAAAACTATCATTAAAATGTCAGAATTGCAGTTCCTTTGGCAAGAAGAAGCAAAAACAAGAACAAGAGGGGGGATTGAAGGTCACCGTTGCATTAGGCTTTTCCAGTAAAGGCCTGCCTTGTAAATTATTCAGGGGCTTGTATCAATATATCCCCCCTCCCCAATAACCCCCCCCCCCATCCCCAGTTTGCAGTATTTGGATGTTAAAATGAAAAGGTTTACTCCAGCAGGAATCATACTCATTTGAAAAATTAGCAGGATGCAAACAGAAAAGCCGCTCGCTCCGCAACCTTCGGCATTCGTCAAAACCTGAAGCTTGGGAATTTATGATCAATATTTGGTTTCTTGGTGAAATGTAGCAAAGCTTCCAATCGGAGGAAAACAATACTTGGAATAATAATAATAGTAATAATAATAATAGATATACATACGACAGCAGCAGCAATTATGACAGTGGGACAGGACTAAATATAACCATCCGTAGAGTCCTTGGGTGATGTGTGAGAAAATGGCCCCATTGGTGCCTGACAAATGACAGCATTTTTTATGCACATATCAAAGTTCAACTTGATCGTCTCATAAGGGGAGAAAAGACCATCTGCCTGGGTTCTTAAAATAATCTGCATAATTGACTTTCAAACCAGCTTCAAAGAACAAGACATTTATCACCCTAATTGTGACAGGCAGGCTGTGCGTCTCTGCTCTTTTATCAAGATAATGGTAATAATGCACAGCTATCTTTATGTTGAGGCTCACCCTCATTTTTGTGCCGTTGGGCGGCAGGGTTGGTCTCTGGCGAACGTTGGGCACGAAGCATGGAAACCAGACAATTTGGACTCTGTCAAAGCCTTGGGAATATACTGAAGAGGCAGTCATTTTGTTTTTTAAATCCATTAAAATATTGACTGAAGTTGCATCTACACTGCAGAAATAATGCTGTTTGGCATCACTTTAGCTGCCATGGCTCTATCCTACAGAAACTAATAGGCAGCCAGTGAAGAGATTTTAAAACTGGTGTACAATACAATACTGTAGTAGAATGGCGTCCCTTATATAAAATGGCAAAATCAAGTTGCTTTTGGGAATTTTCTGGGGGGAATATTTTAAATCCATGGATGCAGAATCCATGGATATGGAGGGCTGACTCCATCATAAATATTGACTGTTTTTATTTTCCACAGCTGTGTCTCACTCTTTACACTTAAGAACCGATAAAGAGAACTGGTCATGTTTTATCACACTGAACCCAGACAATTTGACCAATATAGCCACATGTCCAGTATGAGTGGTACTTTGAGGCCTGAGGACCAGATCCAGAGAGAAATCCTAAGCATTCAAAGGCAAGGTGATTAACAAAAGTCCAAAGGTTGGAACTGCAGAGTCTACCTGGCCAGGTGCTCCATCACAGAGGCTATGATGCATAACTTTATGATGATAGGACTACATTGCAGACATGATACACAAGCATGCTAGTGAATGTGATGATGATGCACAACAGGGTACAAGATATCCCATTAGACAATGAGTGGTTCCATTGCACAAGGGGACACATTGTGCCATGGATGTTTCCACCCATGCAGTGGTCCACATGGTGTAGCAGCATCTCCGCTCCCCTTATGGAATACGAATGTTGCACAATGACGCAAATTCAACTTTACCCAATTCTGAGTTGTTTTTTGAGGACATGGGGGGGGGGGATACAGCTGGGCAGAAAGGAGTGGCGAGACTGTCCCAGATGGAGGCTGCAGCAGACAAATGCTGCGGCCTCCGTGAGGCCTAAAAACAACCCGCTCCTGGCAGGTTCTTTTTGCATCTCATGTCGGGTGCCATTAGCATGGCTTGCATGCAGTGATGACATTCGCGTGGCGTGGTGCTGTTTGGATGCTGCAGCATGCAGACGTCATAGTTGTGCACCCTGTATGGATGAGGTGAGCAATTATGGCACCCATGGTGCGCAGTTGGGCTTGGGAGTGTGCGGATGCTCTGCTCTTCCAAGCCCTAAAATTGGCCCCAAGGTGGTACTTTGCGCCAGTCTGTATCAGGCCATACTTTCCCCACAGAATGCTAGCCATGATTTCAAACCACGCACCCCTAACAAGAAAATTCCATGATCGGTTTCCCTTAGGGCCATGGTACTGTACGTCGGAAACAACTTAAAGGCGCACAACAACAACGAAGTTAGTGGTAGCTCTTCTGAATGAACCTCAGAATAGGTTGTCCAGCCATTCTTCGGCGTGAAGATAATTACTTTTATGGATCAGCAACAAAGACGAAATGGAGTGCTTCATATTTTGAACTTTAAGTCCTGTGAATGGGAAAATACACCTTGTCATTTCATATATATCACGTTTGCGCTTTCTTCATGAGCTTCCCAGCACCTGACTCCATAACATTTTACAATGGCTGGGCTTTTATGGCATACACCTGGCTTCATAACACAAGGGATTGATATAGTGTCAAGCCCTGGAAGAAGGGTAAATAGCAATCTTAGACACTTTGGCAATATATATTTGTCAAAAGAGCTAATGCAATCTCCTATTTTTTTTTCTCAAGCTAGCTAATGTGTCAGTTTGCTGTTAAGTTGGTAAATAACACGGACCAAGGTTTTCTATTCGTGGATAATGACTAACAATACTTCATCTTCTATTCCATGCAAAGTAGAGCAAATAACATTTCCTTTTTGGGATTGTTGTTGTTGTTGTTGTTTCAAGTTTATGTTAATGTAAGATGGATATTTACAAGAGGGACATAAACAACTGACAGGTTTATACTGTTAATAAATAGGCTTTTTATAAGCAAAAATGTACCTGCGTTATATCTCGGAATCCAATTCGTAGAAACATTTTCACCTGCAGGAAATGCCAGACAATGATTTATTTGATGCAAAAGTCCCAGCCATACATGCAAACATTGAATGTAAACCCCAGACTATTGGGAAATAAAGCCAGCATTGTAAAACAAATGTGAAATGTAAGGGAATAATAGAGTTAGCACCTATGATTATTGGTTAGTCAAGAGGAGTGAGCATGATCTATGGCTTCCTTGAAGGATCTGAAAGCAACATTGCCAAACTCATAAGTTGGAACAAGTTGTGATCAGAGTTGTATGCTTTTGTTGTTGATGCCTGCCTTCAAGTCATTTCTGACTTATGGGTATCTTAAGGCAACTCTATCATGGCGGGTTTCTTAGCAAGATTTGCTCCTCTGAGGTTGAGAGAATGTGGTTTTCCCAAGGTAGATTATGAGGGCTTGAGTAAGGATTCAGACCTTGCTCTCCTGGAGCCCGGATCCAAGGCTAAAACCACTATACTATGCTGGCTGTGAAAAGTGATAAGCAAAATTGCTGTTCATCTGTGGAACATGGATAAAGCAGCTGATTTTAATGCCCTGATGTAAAGACTATACTCTGCCACATTCTGTGAGTAACAACCTACGCTCTTATTGCTATCTATGGCCTGTTACAGACTGCCAAAATAAAGCTGCTTCGGGTCTCTTTGGAAGTACGCTATTTAAATGATGCATGCATCCCAAGAATCTGGAAGCTGCATCAAAAGCTGCACTCTGATGCTTAGGAATGGAGTGTGGCTTTGGTGTGACCTCCGGACTCTTAGGACCCATGCATCATTTAAATAGCATACCTCCAATGAGACCCGAAGCAGCTTTATTTTGGCAGTCTGTAACAGGCCTATATTTTTGTGCCATGCCAGCATTCTTTGAAGATGCCAGCCACAGATGCAGGTGAAACGTCAGGAATAAACTCTTCTAGAACATGGCCACATAGCCCCAAAACCCCACAAAAACCTATGGATGCCAGCCATGAAAGCCTTCGACTTCAAACCAAGGATAGACTCTTGTGGGAAGCAGTTGTACTTTCTGTGCAATGGAGGCAGTCAGTTCTTAGTTGTGTACATTTTGCTTTGAGTTCATTCTTAAGACAATTTTATAAACAGATAAGGCAGGTAGACTGTAAAAATGTGGCCATCCGACCTTTTAAAGGCAGTTGGAACAGGGGAAACTACTTAGATAGATCCACACACAGTGGTCTTACACATGCAGTTGCACTTTTTTTGGCCATTGGGAAATGAATGTGTTCAGGTCATGGTTACATGAGTGGAGAGCCACAAAGGTAACCATTTCGCATAGGCCTTAATCCTAGTGCTAGTCCCATCCTGGTTTTAGGCCACATCTTTCCATCTGCCTTTGTTCCCCAAGGGCCATAGTTAAAACTGAATTTGTCACCTCATGCAGAGAAGTTTTGCATTTCTATAGCTATTCATACAGTATGACTATAAAGGTCCTTCCTGGGCAGCAGCTCCCTGCTGTTTAAAAGGACCAAATGTTACTCTGATCAAGCCAAGCATTTTCAAAACGGAAGCAGAGAATGGGTGCAGAATTGTCACCTGGGGCTGTCAGCAATGATACGGCTGAGTTGGTCTATCAGCTTAATTTTAAGCATCTGAGGAAGTAGACCAAGTTTACCAAAGCTTATGCGACAACTGTTTTTGCACAGTTAGTCTCAAAGGTGCTACAAGATCTCTTTGCAAGGTTGAGGAGAGTTTAGTTTATCTACTTATCAGCGTACAGATCAGACATATAATATAGTACAGTGGTGGCCCCTAGGTCAACTCAATGACTGTGGCTTGTGTCTTAATTTTAAGGATGGGGAGGCAAAGTTTGTATGGGATCCTACTTGAAATATTAGCAGGGCTGTCACTCTGGGCTCCTTTCCTTTATATGGCCAATTACAATTTCCCCTCTCATCCTGAAGGAAGATTGACGTATCTATTAACCCTGCACTTTGCAAGACTCCAAATATATTCTTGTGAATATTAATGCTATCCTGTATTCTAGCATAGCTTTTTCTCCCCTTTCCTTTCCTTTTTTTGGGCTTTATTTTGAAAAGCAACAAGAGAACATTCCGAATTTCCTGGCTTGTGAAAGTATATTTCATTTGTGAGCGAAGGCTGCACATCTGGAATGGAAGTCAGAGCATTAAGCAGCCTTTACGGCTTGCAATTTGCCCACTTTCCGATGTGTTCTTGATGTCTCACCGATGGCAGCGTACTGAAAATGAAACACGCAGGAGAATTTGATATCCTCCGCTGGAGTGTATTCACGAGCATCAAAGCCACATTACAAATCCATAGGAAGCCACAGGGACTCCATTTCTGGAACGATTGGCTTGGAGGAAGGCCTGGCTTGGCGTGGAGGCTCTCTTTACCCACCATTTCCGAACGCAAGTCGTTCCTTGTTTCCTTTGCTGCGACAGGTCAATCGCACTGCATTTGGGCACTTTGGTGCCATAAAACAAACAAATGTGCCCTGAAGGAGCAAGAGATAATATGTCGCGGAAATGGCAGCATGGGTGTTTAAAGGGAAGAGAAAAGTGCCTTTGCAGCTCCCTGCTGTTTAAAAGGTCCAAATGTTACACTTATCAAGGCAAGCATTTTCAGAACAGAAGTAGAGAATGGGTGCAGAATTGTCATCTGGGGCTATCAGCCATGATACGGCTGCATTGGTCTATATGCTTAATTTTGTTTAAAAAAGCCCTATTTGGACATGTTTTCTTTTTCTCCCCAAGCATTTTCAGCAAGGATGGCAACACTTTGGCTTCAGGGCCAAATTTGTTCTGAAAAATAAAAGGTAAAATCGTGGCTTTTCTATGGTTCATTTCAACCAAGGCAAAGGCCTTTCTTGGTGGAGGTTTTGCAGAGAAACCTTTTTTCTCCTCTCTGTCTTCTGATACTAAAATAAGCATAAGAATGCAATTTAGCTGTAACCCTGCTTTTAGCAAGACAGCGTGATGTAAAGGTTTGAGTGTTGGAAAAGATAACAGGGAGGCCAAGGTTCGAATTCTTGCTCAGCCATGAAAACTCACTGAGCTTCTGGTCTCAAATGCATAAAGAATTACAAGAGCTATTGCAAATCAATGTTAAGAAAGATCCAAAATGTTTTTTTTGGGGATATTTGACAAAGAAATGGGGAAATGAGATGAAAAGAAAATGTTTTACCTATTGATAGCAGCCAGAACAATATATAAATAGAGATTATTATTATTATTATTATTATTATTATTATTATTATGCCGCCATGTAGAAAACTGACAAGATACTCCAAATATCGGAACAGTATGAAAAAATATTGGATTACACAAAAATGGACAAATGGACAAGTTTACTCAGAAATAAATCTATAGATAAGTTCAATAACTGTGACACTAGTGCAGCCAATCATTTTGGAAGCACATACACAACCGTTTCTCACACTAAGGACTGTAATATGTAACCTGATCAATTGCTGCTCAACCTGTGAACTCAAGGCCTTGGCACCTGTTGTGCACTCAGGCCTGAGACACACCGGTCAAAAGCGGTGTGCCGGCACCGAAACTAGGGTTACAGGGTGCATGGTGCATGCTCCGGAAACCTAGTCTGTATGGGCGGCGGCATCATGGAAGCACATTGTCCACATGGGTGCCGCCATGATGACACCGCTGCTGTGCAACGTCTGCACATTGCTGCATGTTGCGCACTCAAGACATATGCAATGCGCCACAAAAAGAACCCAGAAGAACCAAGTTCTTTTTACTGCAGAGGGACACCACACAGTTTGGTGGTTGTGGTATCCTTCCGCAGTTAAAACTGGTGACACCAGCCCACCATTTCAGGGCGGTCTGCACTGCCCCTCAGTTGTACAGCTTTGAGATGTTTTGTAACTATGCTGGTGATACTGATGGCACATGGAAAGCCCATTGGATTTTGACTGTTGCTGGATCATGTTTGATAGGGGAATCTGGTCTAGATTTATATTGGCTGGCACTGCTGGATGAAGTCGATATACTCTCAAAGGCTGCCTTTCCTCCCAGGGCAGAGCGCCAGTGAGTAATGCGAGCTGCAAACCATACAGTATGTAAGTACAAATTTAAAACAATAATGGGCACTTGGGAGGCAATACAGCAAGGAGCGCCGTGAGCGGGGTCTGCATTAGACTTGCAAATATATTCAGATTTATGGCCGATTGACGGAAAAAAATGCTGCCGAGGAGAACGGGAAGTCGTAAAGGGAGAATGTACAAATCGGGATGGAGAGAAACTCCTGGTAGTTGGCAAATGGAGAGGCAGGTGGAAGGGATGTTTATCAAGCTGCTAAAGCTATGTTCTCATGGGGGTCTGTAGGCTAGCATTTCCAAGCAGCTGCCTATTGATTTCTCTTCCTTGCTTCCCCCAAAAGATGAGGGAAGAAAACCCATCAAAGGTGGCAGTTTTCAAATTGGCCTCGATTGTCCATATCCACTCTGTTTCCTAATAACTGCACTTGCTAGAATGTTACTCTTTCTTTGTGTCCATTGGTAGCCATTCAGTGGGGAGAGGAATTCATGTTAGGTTTTGTCTGAAACTCGACGAAACTATCCAAGGTAGCTAAACTTTATCACCTAAATAGATTCAGCACCTTGGAGAGGAACCTGCTCTATCAACCCGGAAGCCGCTTGGTCTTCTTCTTCAGATGCATGGAATGGACTAGTGCCTAGGAACTTAGTAAGCAGACTGTATGAATAGCCATATAAATGCAAAACATGTAGGTAGATTGTAAGCCTGAGAGTAGGGAACTCACAATTTGTAAGCTCCACTGAGCGCCTTTTTGGCTGAAGGTTGAGCATAAATACTACAGTTGGCCTTCTGTATCCATGGATTCTTTATCCATGGATTCAAGCATCCATGGCTTAAAAAATACCATATTATATATATATTTCATATTATATGTATATCAAAGCAAACCTTGATTTTGCTATTTTATATAAGGGACGCCATTTTACTATGCCATTGTATTTACTGGGACTTGAGCATCCACCGATTTTGGTATCCAAACCCCAGTGGCTACCCATTGTATATAAATTAAGACATAAATAAGTAAGTAAGTAAATAATGAAAGAACATACATGATTAATGTTGCCCTTCATATTTTCCAAAATCTACACTTTGGAGAAATACTGGGCCTTATTCCTGTTTTATTCTCTCTGAAGCAGATGCAAAGGATCTGAAATGGTCAGGTGAATGATATTCTGCCGTCTCAGACTACAAGTTGCCAGAGACCAGAACATAAGAAGATAAGAATCACAGAGTGTCAGACCAAAGGTCTAGGATGCTGTTTCCATAGTGGTTGGTCAGTGGTCAATGGGAAGTCACAACTTGGACCTGAACACAACATGGACCTGAACCCTTCTTCTCATGCTCTTCAGCAGATCCCTTTGATAGTGGAGTAATGTGTATCCAACACTACCTCCACTATCTCATCTTCCATGAGCTTTTCCAAGCTCCATTCAAAGCCATTTATGTTCAGAAGGATCACTAACAGCTGCATGTACAATTCAGAATCCATATTTTGACACTGGTTTAACTGCTCTGGCTCAATGCTGTACAATTCTGGGATTTGTAGCTTTGTGAGATAGTTAGCCTTCCCTTTCAGAGAGCTCTGGTGCCACAACAAACTACAAATCCCAGGATTCGATTGGATGGAGCCATGATAGTTAAAGTGATCAAACTGCATTCGTTCTGCAGTGTGGCAGCAGCTTACATCTTCTGGTTTTGAATTCCATAGTTTAACAACACACTACAAGCAGAAGTCTTTTTGCCTTGATGAAAGCCTGTGCAATTGTGTTGAATTTAAGTCACTTTGCCAAAGAGGTTAAAAAAAGAGTGTAACTGCCACAAATGCTTTCAAGATCAAGCGTTTCCAAATTTTTTCTCTTATTTCCATAGCTTGCTTAACCGTTAATGACTTTTGGAGGCTTTGCATAATATTATTCGACAGAAAACCCGGCGTGTGTGCAGGGCGGTTAATAAAGAATTTAAGCTCTAAATCACTTATTGCCGTTTTGACGGGCGGCAATGTGTTCTGGGATTAAGGGAACATTTGTTTTGCCCTAGTTTTTAAATCTGGGTAAAATTAGTTTAAATATATGATGTCAGCAGCCCGGCTTTCGTTTTGCCTTGAGTGGAGAAATGAAACATTTTCTTTTGTCTGTTCTCATCAGTTGAGCAAATATGACCTTAGAACATGCCGGCGCTGAGTTTCTGGGGCAATTTTATGAGCGGGGAAGGCATTTTGATTTTACAGATATTGCCAGTTCACTCAGCACAGGGAAAACTCATTAGATTGAGTCAAACATAGTGGCATTAAACATGTTGTTGTACTTTTTAGCCATGTAATGAGCAGCTTCAGTTCACAGCTGCATAACAGTGGGGTTGCTAGTTCAGGATCGTCCCAAAACCTTGCACCTTGGGATGGTCGCTGGTGATGCCATTAAGCCTTATCCATTACCAGTGGCACCACTAGGGTTGGTGTCACCCAGTGTGGCAATTTATGGTGTCACCCCCCCATTGACCTCCTCCCATTTCACACCATACAGAATCCTTAGGGCCCGAACAGACAGGCCAAAATAAAGCTACTTTGGGTCACTTTGGAGGTATGCTGTTTAAATGCTGCATGCATCCTAAGAGGCTGGAAGCTGCGCCAAAGCCATGCTCCAGACTGGAGTGCAGCTTTGGCACAGCTATTGGCCTCTTAAGATGCATGTGTCATTGAAACAGCATACCTCCAAAGTGACCCGAAGCAGCTTTATTTTGGCCTGTCTGTTCGGGCCCTTAGTAATGTTTTTGCACTAATATTACTCATAAATCGTAATTCCTGTATACCGCTGGATGTGATGCTAATAGTTGTGAGTCATAAACATCTAGCAAAATTAAAACTATACTTTCAAATTACAATCTCACATGCACAACCTGAACGTATTTACATATACATAGTGAAGATTTGGTTAAAATGTGATGTTTATTAAAAAATATTAAAAGAATATTTTAAGCTGCATTCTATGGACTCCTGGGATTTGTTTTTTATTTTGGGACCAGAGTGCTCTGACAGAGAGGCCTAAATATCTCACAAAACTACAAATCCCAGAATCCCATAGCACTGAGCCATGGCAGTTAAAGTGGCGTCCAACTGCATTAATTCTGCAGTGTAGATGGAGCCCAAGTGAGTCTAGGTGTCTGCTATACAGATAGAATCATAGAATCATAGAATCATAGAATCGTAGAGTTGGAAGAGACCACAAGGGCCATCCAGTCCAACCCCATTCTGCCATGCAGGAAATCACAATCAAAGCATCCCCGACAGATGGCCATCCAACCTCTGTTTGAAGACCTCCAAGGAAGGAGACTCCACTACACTCCGGGGGAGTTTGTTCCACTGTCGAACAGCTCTTACTCTCAGGAAGTTCCTCCTAATGTTGAGGTGGGATCTCTTTTCCTGTAGCTTGCATCCACTGCTCCAGGTCCTAGTCTCTGGAGCAGCAGAAAACAAGCTTGCTCCCTCCTCAATATGACATCCCTTCAAATATTTAAACAGGGCTATCATATCACCTCTTAACCTTCTCTTCTCCAGGCTAAACATCCCCAGCTCCCTAAGTCTTTCCTCATAGGGCATGGTTTCCAGACCTTTCACCGTTTTAGTCGCTCTCCATAGCAGCCAGCATGGACTCTGAAGTCACACCTATGAGGAAGAAGAAATATCCAATCTGTTTTATCAAATACTTCCCTTGTTTAAGGATATAGATACGCCAGTTCAACTTTCTCCCATGTGCATTTTTTAAAATGTTCTTTCCATCTCGTTTATGAAGCGATTTGTCAAAATTTAGCAAGCTCTTAGGAAAACGTCCGTAGGCTTGGCCATCCTCAGCATGGAGAGGATCATCTTGCACCTGTTTCCAAAGCAGGTATTAAAGATAAGGAGGCTTTCTGGAGGAAATGAACTCTGTTCAGTTCTCAAACTCCTGGATTCAGATTCCTTTAATTCTAGGTGTCCCTCTTTTTGCACAAGGCTCTGGGCAGCTGCTCAGGATTATATTAAAAGTAGATCCCACAAAGTAAATCCCACAGCCTGACATTTTCTCACACCTTCTGCGGAAGCCTTGATAAGCGCCAAAGGAGAATGAGAAATAACTTCGATTTAGATGGAGGAATGTCATGGAAGGATCCCCAAGGCAAGTTTCATTCATATCGAATAAAAATCTTAGGCACTCGGTTGCAGAATCATAAAGTTAGAAGGCACATTCGAGGTCACCTAGGATACATCCACACTGCAGAAATAACACTGTTTTGGCACCTCTTTAACTGCCGTGGCGCAATGCTACGGGATCCTGGGATTTGTAGTTTTGTGAGGTATGCTAGCTGGGCATTTTGGGGGTTGTAGTCCCCCCAAAATGGGGTGGTTCAATGTTTTTGGGAGCCATGGCTCAACTTGCTTGGGAATGCGTAAATAAAGATGAGTCTAACAAATGCATTAAGTGAAGAGATCCTTGTATTCTTGAAATGCAAAATGTTAAAAAGCTTTCCAGGACAATGGTCACAGCGTCTCTTCTAGTAAATGGAGACCATTTGTTTCCCTCCTAGATGAACTTGTGGCATATCCTTTTCTTTGCTGGATCTTATCTGCAATCTTATTCATTTCAGCAATCTCTCCGACTTTAATTAACCATCTTCTGATTGCGGCTTTACTGCTGCTTTCCAATGTCAGGTCAAAGCAATCGTTGCAGCTAATAAGAGGTTGGAAATAAATTCCATTAGGCCGGCAACAAAAAGAAACCCAATCAAGACAACAACAACAAAATACCCTTTCCCCCTAACCCGCTGTGTTAATGTCTTTCCATGTGGAGCACATTCCCAAACGCTGGGAAATGGTCGCTTTTAAAAGACAAACCTTTATTATATATGGTCAGGCATCCCATTGAGCAATTGCAATTTTTAACTGTTTAGTATTTCAGTGCGGTTTAGTTTTTCCAGTGTTAGACATCAACTCTGGCGAAAAGGGTTCGAAACCTTACTCAGCTGCGGAAATGTGCCAGGTAACCTTGGGCAAGTCACATATGCATTTCAATACTCGCTTCAATGTGGATTTAAAGGCAGGTTTGTTTCCAGAATCTGTACTTAGATGTGTGTTTTCTCTGAGATGCATTTAAACTGCCGTGAACTGGGTTGTATCATGCGGAGATGTGCAAAATCTTTGGAGGCAAATCGATTCCAATCTGCACATTATTTCCAGAGAGCCATCTCAAGGCAAGAGGTGTAAGAACTTGCAAAGATGGACCTCCTACAACATCCCTGTGTTAACAACACAATCCTAGCTGGAGACCTGTTGGTTACATGCAGTTTGAATAGACCCATTGGATTAATTGTTGAAAGGTGAGCCAACTTATAGATAGATCCAACTGATTTAAAAGGTCTGTATAAAAGTCTTTATACAATGAGGCCTCCACATTTGCTGGGGTTAGAGGCACAGGACCCCCATGAAAGTAGAAATACTGTTAAGAAAAAAACACACTGTACACCGGCTTTCAGCATACACTGAAGCCGTGGTACAATACAATGAATAGTGTGCATGTCCGCAGTATGCGTGCCCTGTGGCACCGCATGCACGCACCCCATTATTTTCAATGGGATGCGAGCATATGATATTTTCCCTTTACGCGGCAATTGGTGGGTCCAGAATGGATCCCTGCATAAGGGAATGGAGGAGTGTGTGTGTGTGTGTGTGTGTGTGTGTGTGTACACACACACATACAGTATACTCGTATATATATCCTTAGAGATTACCTCTCTAGGAAGCTTTTGGTCCTCCAGACTAACTCTATGTCCAACATCTTCCTGACATTGACCATACAATCATCCTGAGAGACTTACAAATGCCTAAAGAAGTGCTTTCTCTAATGATCTCAAGGTCCTCCAACACAACTCTATGGTTAACTTCCAGCAGAATTGTGCTAGAGGATCTAGAGATTCCTAGAGAGAACATATTAATCAAATCCACAAAAGTTAAAGCCACAAATGTGGAGAATTAACTGTATAGGTTTTCCCCAAAATAATTCTCATTGAATTGAATGGGCCTTATGCAAAAGTCTGGATGCAAAGTCGTAATCACAGCCTTAACGTGGTCCACAATTTTTAAGCATTGTGGCTCTCTAAGGCACAATCTTATTATGTGTTGAACACATGTGACTTGCTCAGTTCTTCGTGTGTGGCCGCCTTCAGCCTGTGAATTAATGAATTTGTGTTGCCGTAAACTGGAAAAAAAAGAAAACTAAGTGTATGGGGTGATTTATTGTTAATGTGAAACTGAGCACAGACCCGCAAAGCAATGCGCAGAAATCCCTCAGCCGTTGCAAAATTATTGTGACAAGGCAGACAATCAAATGTCCCACAAACATGACATCTTGTATTCTATTAATCCTGCTGTGACAGATCCCTTTACAACAGATCTGCGTTTCTCAAAGAAGACACAAATGTATCACTACTCATGTTTTATTGATTTGGGGTTGTAGGTTTGTGGGGTTTTTGTGTTTCTTAGAAAAACAATTCAGCTGCAGCCCGGTGCATTATGAAGATGTTCGCTGCAGTGTCAGTTGTGCTGACAATGGAAAAAAGCAACAAAATTAAGCCTCTTTATCATATATGCAAATGGACGCTCCTTACTTACGTCAAGGTGGTGAATGTATATCAAAATCCCAACTGTCTCCCATATTTGACATGGGGGAAAATCTAGCATTTGTGTCTCTGACTATTATTGCAAGTCAGATGGACAGTGTGCAACAGTGTCCATGCCGTCCCTGACTCCACTTTTGTGGTCCCTGGTTTCACTGGTCCCTGAAAGATCCTCTCCATTTTGTATTTTTGGCACAATTTTCCCTACATAACCAGACAGAAAACCCATACCCAAATACATAAAAGAATACAAAACAACTCCTAGTCCATAGTTTTTTGTGTTTTTTTGGGGCTATGTGTCCATGTTCTAGAAGAGTTTATTCCTGACGTTTCACCAGCATCTGTGGCTGGCATCTTCAGAGAATACTGGCATGGAAGAGAGTGGGGTCTATATACTGGTGGTTGAGAGGAAGCTATTTGCATGTTAATCCATGTATTGTTCTGTTGTTGAATGGCAAGGCCATTCAGTTTGCATGGGCTGGGTCTTGATTTGGGTCCTGAAAAACACCAAAATCAAGACCCAGCTTGTGCCAATGAAAACCATCCAGGGTCAGGGCAGAAGACAATGGGTCATTGAGTAAATAGACACCCTGAGACCTTGCCATTCAACGACAGAACAATGCACAGATTAACATGCAAACCACCTCCTCTCAACCAACAGTATATATATATACCCCACTCTCTTCCATGCCAGCATTCTCTGAAGATGCCAGCCACCGATGCTGGCGAAACGTCAGGAATAAACTCTTCTAGAACATGGCCTCATAGTCCGAAAAACCCATAAAAAACTATATTGTTGTCCTTTCACTTGATTTAAGAATCCAAGGGCCGGATTGGTTCTGTTCTCTGGCTGCTAACAGATTGCAGCATCCATGCAGTTTGACACTGCTTTAACTGCCATGGATCAATGCTATAACATCTTGGGATTTGTAGTCTGTTGGACACCAGATTACAAATCCCAAGATTCCATAGCATTGATCCATGGCAGTTAAAATGTTGTCAAACTGCATTAATTCTGCAATGCAGATGAAGATTTGGGTAAGATCTTACATTAAACTTGTCAGACTTGTGAGGACTGATCCGTTTTTCAAGGGAAGGACTTTAACCAGGTTCCTAAACACTTTCCCTCCCCCTTTTAATGAATGTTCGAAATTGATTTTGAAGTTATTGATAGTTTAAATACATTTTAAGGGTCATTAAATGCAGCGTGCCCTCCCTTTGGAAACCCAGTTGGCACTGAGGTTGGTTTCATGCTGCTGCCAAGTTAAGACTCGGCTTTTTATTAAAGCCTTTGGGGACATATAATTCCATCTAGCTCCGTAACCTAGTTTCAAAGTATTTCAACCTCTTGTTTTATATGTGTTTAAACTATTTTTAATGGTTTAGGTTTTCAGTTATTGCAAATGATATTAGTATAAGCTGCTCAGAGATCTTATGATATAGGATAGGCTATAAATATTTAAACAAATACATAGATAAAAATAAGCGTGAATGTACTTTATCAATATTACATTTCTTTAAAATTGTAAGCCATCTTTGGTACCAGTTCCTGATGAAAAAGCAGAATGTAAATAAAGTGGCTGAATGAATGTTTATTTAATTAATATTGAGTAAACTTGTGTTTTTCCCCCTTGGATTTATGCTGATCCGCTGCTATGAAAGACACTTAAAGGAGGAATAAGGAGAAAGTGTATCAAGATTAAATTGGAAGATGCCTTTCCCGGGATTTTTGAAGAGATGTGTTCCAAATGGTGAAAGATTTCTGTTTGTCGTGGCTTGTACTATTTCTCACCTACGTATCTTGCATTTAGCGTGCTTTGCATTGTGGTTGGTCATTGCAATTCTGGTTGCTGATGCATACATCTCTAAGGAAATTTGAGAATAGCAAAATGGGATAATCTTTTCCTACATTTCCTAGAATTCCTTAGCATTGAGCCAGGGCATTTAAAGCAGTCTCAAACTGGGTTATTTCTGCAGTGTGATTCGAACCTATGTCCCAGAGAGGGAACCATCCTAGCCTTGGGAGTCCAAGGACCTAGGAAGAGTCACAAAGAAAGTCTTATTTTGCATTCTTACTAAACTTACCTGTACAGTATTTCTAAAGAAATAGTCATGCTACCTGGGAATGCTAGCTGGAATCCTCCAAGTGATAAATGTTGCACAAGGAAGTATCTGATCCTTCTTTTGGCAATGCTTTCCCTCATGCTGTTCAACAGTAGCTGGATGTTTTTCTGACCCAGTGGGTCAGGCATTGGCCATGGGTTAAAACAGTCTTTGACTTTTTTGCTGCAGCATCACATTATTGGCTCATGTTCGGCTTATGATCAAGAATAATCCCAGGTCCTTTTTGCATGGAGTACTGCTGAGACATATCTTCCTTGTCCTAAACCTGTGCATTTGGCTCATGTGGCCTAAATGCAGATTTTTGTGTTTGTCTCACTTGGCATTCTCTAAAGATGCCAGCCACAGATACTGGTGAAACGTCAGGAATAAACTCTTCTGGAACATGGCCACAGAGCCCGAAAAACCCACAAAAAACTATGGATGCCAGCCACGAAAGCCTTCGACTTCACATTTGTCTCAATTGGATTTCATTTGATTGATTTCTACCCAATTTTTTAGTCTATCGAGGTCGCTTTGGGTTCTGCTCCTATCTTCCAAAGCCCTTCCAGCTTTGTGTCAATGAGGAATCTGCTTATGCATCTTCTTGGAGCAATATCCGCTGCTTACAAGTGATGGGAAGCAATATTTCATCCGCCCTTGATGTCGGCCAAGAGAGAGCTCCAAGTTTCTCTCTTAAACGTCGAGTTTTTAGAAATGTTTTCTATGGATCCTCACCCGCCCCACGTTCTCCAGCTTTATGCAAAGTCAGGGACTCTTTGTGCTCAGCCTTGCCAGAATGGTAATGCGCGACAAAATGGATGCTTCTTGGAAATATGCAGCTTGCTTTCCGATAAGCGTTTGGAAGCGCGGAGGCTTAGCGAAAGCTTATCTGCTCTATCCAAGCATCCTGAGCCTGCATAACTGAACTGGGCGTCTCAGAAGAACAGGCTTTATTGCAAAACTTAATAGCCCTCCTGCTTCTGATCCCAGCCAGAAAGACCAAGCTGTCTCTTTCATTGTATATCTTGGCATGAGGAGGACGGTGGAGGCCTCCCAGCGGAAGCTCCTTTTGCTCCCTCTTTCCGCCCCTTTCCCCTTAATCTCTCGCTTTCTCTTCCAACCGGCCCACACCCACCTCTGCCCTTCTTTTATGCCACTCGCTTGGCATCGCTAATAAGGCAGTGATTATCCCTCAGAAGTGCAAAATAACTCTTCCCTCTTTTCATATTTCAGATTCGCCTCTGTTTCAAAACGCGCACGTATTCACCACGAACCCACAAAGGCATTGAAGAAGTAGCTACTCTTACTCCTTGCTCACAGTCCTGAAAAGAAAGAATCCCACACAGATCTAGATTTGGGGCTGGTCTGGCTCTGTGGGGGGTTTGGAAGAAATTCCAGCCAACGAAAAATGACGCCTGGTCGGACTTTTCTCTGTTTCTGAGCGATGCTTAAAACGATGCTTTAAGAAGGATGGCATGGCCAGGCGTTGTAGTGGAGCCTGAACTTGCAGGGTCAGAGCACTGGGACTTTTTGATTCTCAGGAATTATAAACCCATCTGCCACCCCTCTCAGGTTTTCCAGTTTCCCCAGAATCTAGTTGCAATCTTCAATAAAGTGGAGGGCAGATGGGATTTCGCAGCCCCAATACGTCATTGAGAGTGGTAGCTTTTTGCAATAAGGTCCTTGTTACTTTGAAGGCACCAGATCCCATCTGATCTCAGAAACTGAATGCAGCCAAGGCTGGTTAGTCTTTGGAAGGTATGTTGCCAATGAATACCAGGTTCTGGAGGCTGTATTTTGGAAGGAGCCAATGGCAAATTATCTCTGCGTACTCCTTTTCCAAGAAAACCCTATGAACTTTGTAGGATCACCAGAATTCAACAGGCTGTCTTAAGCGGAGTACCAATTTACAGTGGTGTTGTATCACAGTAGATGTGTGTGTGTGTGTGGGGGTGAATGAGGGAGGGGGGACCTTATCGCACACACAAATTTAAATGTTCTGGGGACTGGAGGAGGATGCTCGTGTGCGTGCACAGCCGCCCAAAAACGGATTTTATCGCACACAATTCAGTCCTCCAAGAGGCCCCGTTCCGTCCCCCGGTGCGCACCCGTTCGCGTCCAGTCCTGATGAGCGTGATTTTTGCCTGATGGATTACCTTCCGTCGGCAAAAAATGGCCCCCGTCAGGACTGGACGCGAACGGGTGCGCGCCGGGGGACAGAACGGGGCCTCTTGGAGGACTGAATTGTGTGCGATAAAATCCGTTTTTGGGCAGCTGCGCATGCACACGAGCGTCCTCCTCCAGTCACCAGAACGTTTAAATTTGTGTGTGCGATAAGGTCCAGAGAGAGAAGTAGGCAATGAAACGTAAAATTCAATTTGATGACAACCAAATCAAAGGTTGGGTGTAAATCCTATTGAAGGCTCTGGTTGAGGCTGCCATGTTGAATACAGGACACGGCCCCATCACTTTAACTGTTTCCAGATCCTTGCACTTTAAGGCTTACCATAAGGTTTTGTAAGACAGAACTATGGCTTCTTTCCTCTCTCACTTCCCCATATCTACCTAATGCAGTGGTGGCCAGAACTGGACACAGGATTCCTGGTGAAGTCTGACCAAAGCAGAATAGAATGATATTATCATTTCCCTTGATCTAGACACTATACTTCTATTGATGCAGCCTAGAATCACTGAGCAATGAAATCATCCTCCTGGATCTACCCAGGAATTCATAGGAGACATTTGCTGCTGTGCATCCAGCTTTTCCTAGCATCTATTAAAGATGAAAGCAACAGGACTCTTATCCCATGTTCAAGCCATGGTGCTTAGTTCTGAATAGGCATGGATTGGATTGTACTAAAAGGAGAAAGGAAAGGGAGAGAGTGAGAGCGAGTGACAGAGCACCCTGGGGATGCATAAGAACTTTTGTTATTTACCATGGTCTGATGCATTTTGCATTCAAGAGCTCTTCCTCCAAGGCAAATAAATGTATTTCTTAGACGGACAGCCAAACACTTTCTATGCAAAAATGACCTGTGGCCCAGAGGTGGTTAGATCTCCCCTAGCTGCTTTATAAATCTTAAAAACGTACAGGTTGTACGGCTGTTTTGTGCAGGTCCTTGTGAGAAATATATTCGCTCGCTTGCAAGGAAGAGACAAGATGTAAGGAACTCATTGTACCCGTCGGACAAATTACACAACTAACCCCCAATCCTTTGCCGAAAGGGCAAATGGGAAACACTTTGTCTCGTCCTGAAATATATAGTGCCATTAATGTGTATAAGTGTCTGACAGAGTAAGGTACGTTCCTGTAGGAGCCCACAATCGAAATTTCAACAGAAACAAGAGAAAGGAGCAAAATGAATTGAAGGAAGAGGAAGGAGACAAGGGGAAAATGTTAATAGTTGATATGAAGAAGTAGAATCAGTGGGCTATAATGGTTACAGCAGCTTCCCAAAGCTGGTGTCCCCCAGGTGTGTTGGACAACAAATCCTATGTTGAGTGGGGATGATGGAATTTTTGTCTGGAGGCTACCATCTTGGATAAGCATGGAAAGAGTATTTTAAAAAATTGCAACATAGTTTGAACAACATGTTTCTTGAATGCTGGGAAACTCTGATGACTGATGGGAATCTTGGCAAGTCAGGACTTACTCTGCCCCAAATTTGTGCATGGGGTGCACAGAAGGAGAATGCCACTTGTGGTGCCATTGTGGATAGATATGCATTCAACACATCAATGCACGTCTACACTGCACACAGCTGCACACTGTGCATGCAGACACATGTGTGTCTTTGGTTGCACATTTGATTGTACCACATTTCAATTCGCCATCAAGTTGCAAGTTGGGGCAACCGCTACACAACTCCACAAGCAAGTCATACTCCATCCTCCTTGAGGACGGATCTCAGCCTCCGTCTGTAAATACATCCGTTTCAGATTTGCTTAGACTTTGCTACCATTGTTCAGAGATGCAAGGAGCACAGCATCTGAAGACCACAGAAGTAACTTGAGCCAGAATAGGGTTTGTTTTGGTTCTTTTTTGCAAAACTGGCTTTCCAAGAGTTTTTCTCTCTCCTCACTTGTGAAACGCAGCAATTAAGTGCAGTTATTTGGAGCTCACAAGTGCTTTTCTCCTTGCTTGACAGGGAGCAGAAAAGGCCACCAGCAGCTACCCCGGCGTGGCATTTACTTTTTGCCTGCTTGACATTGCAAGTTCCAAACTTCTGTCTAGCATTCAAATCCCGGCGGACAGCTCTCCGGCGGACGTTTTTCTTAGCCGCCGTTCCTGGCACTCAGTCAAACCGAAATTTGTCAGAGTTTTTATAATGCTTATAAATGAGGAGGCATAAAAAATTAATGTTTGTGAGGATGCTCATTAATATGTATGCGGATCCAGCTTTTGGCTTAATTAAGTGGAGTACCAATTTACAGTGGTGTTGTATCACCATTGTTGAAGAAATCTGTGTGTCTTTGGATGAGAAAGAAGGAAAGAATTAGGCAGCCCACAACATGTTGCTGCCTGAGAGTAAAGTCAAGATGGTTCTCCTGCCTCTACAATAGTTCATCAGATTGGTTCTTAAATGGTATTTTGATGCTGCGGATAGAACAGCAATGATGGGAGGATCTGTTATGTTTTCTATGGACGTACTCCTTTCTCTCTCTCTCCAAGACCCTCCCTTAATCCATCTTGAGTGCCACAGAGGGAGAGAAGAAGAGACACTGGCTGCATCTGCACTGCAGAATTAATGCAGATTGACACTGCTTTAACTGCCCTGAAATACTGGGATTTGAAGTTTGTTTTGGCACCAGAGCTCTCAGACAGAGGAGGCTAAATATCTCAACAACAACAACCCTCTTCCCATAGCTCTGTCTTAACTAGCCAAGGTGGGTTTTTTCCCACTTAGATCTGTCCCAGCTGCTAAACCAAATAGTTTTATATAACTGGCTCTGGGTTATCTCCTCCTTGGTCTAAAACACACTGCAGAAATAATCCAGTTTGAGACCACTTGAACTACCCAGACTCAGTGCAAGGGAATTATGTGGATTGTAGTTTATTGTGGCACCTGGCAGAGAAGGTTAAGTGTCCCCCAAAACTACAGTTCCCAGAATTCCCTTGCATCGAGCCAATCTGGATCATTCCTGCAGTGCGTTTAGGACCGTTGTTGCAAGAATTTGCTCCATGTTCCTGCAGGTAGACGCTCAGTTCCTTCAGAGTCTTCCCAGTAAAGCTACAGTTTCTTAGCCGAGCTAAAAAAATTGCTCTGTTAAATCAATGCTGTCTCTCTTCCTCTCCCTCCCTTCCTTCTTAAATAAAAGGTAAAAGGATGCGAGCAAAAAAAAGAAAAAAAGAAAAAGAAATAAAATCCTATTCTGTCTGCCATGAATAAGAAATAAATGGAATAATTTACCATGCATATATACATAGCTGTAATGGTATAATGGCACCTGCTTTGATATCAGTGTCACTGTCTTCTGCCTTTGTGAAATATCCATTCTTGTTGCCTGGCATTTTCGGAAGATCTGGGCGGGAGGGATTTCCATAAGAATGGGTTGACCACATCTCCCACCGTGCCCTTTTCCTTCTCTTTCTCGCCATCTCTGTAGTTCTTTGCTTCCCATTGACTGTTCCTCCCATTGGCATTTCGTCCACATTTTCATTCCTTCTGTTCAAATTGTCTCCATTAGCAGCTGTTTTTTACACGATGGAAGCAAATCGGCCAGCATTTTGGATATCAGGGGGGATCGGTATAATTCTTAGAGATTAAATAGAAATGATAAAGACTCTGGAATCTCCCATGACTTGCTGAGCATCTTCATGGAAATGTACTTTCTGATTTCTCCCCTTTTGTCTTTTCTCACTCTTTCCCCATCATTCATGTTATAACTTTATAAAAAAAACCCTAAAGACATGATAATAAGTTAGATCAGAGTTTCATTTGTTGCATCTTGCAACATAAAAACCAAGTAAAAGGATATATAGGATATAGGATAATATAACATACAATATAAATAACCCACGACAAACAAGGAAAAGGGAATGGCGGATGGATCTGTGCCTGCCTCTTATGCCTTTATTGCACTGACTAAAAAGACACCGAAAATCTAAATGTGATGAAGCCTTAAATGTTGAAGCCATGCTCAACCAGCCAAGGGAAGATAAGCACACATATTCCTTGTCCCACATCACTTAAATCCATGTCGCTTCTTGGTACAGTTAAGCAACCCGACAATAACATGGATCATCGGCCTGCCAACATTGTGAAAAGATCCTCTAATCTACTATACATCCGGATGCCAACTCTTTCCCCATATCTTCCATGCCACTGGTATCACAAGATCTAAAACTGTCACTCACATCAGCAGGGGTCCATTAATGATGCATTTTCCAGTGTGATATATGCCATCTTCTGTCAACAATGCCCTTCTGCATTTGACACAAGGTACAGAGCCAGAGCCTGTCAAAAAGAATAAATAGATACAGCTCCGACTTCAGAAATAACATTATTACCCCCCCCCCAAAGAAAACAGAGAGAGAACATTATAGTCTCCTTGGATATGCTGCTTTGTAACATACTGCTTTGTACATCTTGCCTGATGAAGAAGCCAGTGAAGCTTTGAAAGCTTGCAAAAATATTGTGCATTTTGGTTGGCCGATAAAGGTAGCACTGTTGGATATACTGCAATTGACCTTAAAGTGGCTACTGTGGAGCAATAGATATCACACAGAGGAGTGAATCTAGATCATGGATTCTCCTCTCCCTATTCATGTTGATGTTTGTGTTATCAGCCATTGTTTTGCTATTCTGAAATGTTTGATGTCAAAATCCTGTTGCAAGACAAATGCATGGATATTACCTTGCCTGTTGCAAAATTGTTGTCGTTCGCTGTTAAAATGAGAGAGACCAAATGATCATGAAGGGGTCACTAAGGGATCACTAGAATAGAGGCCCATGAGCTGGAAATATGTGGTGTTACTCAATGGGCTTCTTGGTCATGCTCAAAATGGAGGACGCTTTGGAATTCTTCCTGGCTGAAATGTAGGACATGCCCAGGAAAAGGAGGATGTCTGGTCACCCTGAACTAACCAGCTGCATTCTTTGGGATGTTTTTGGAAAGGTCCTAAAGAATGCCATACAGTGGACCCTTGTTATACGCTGGGGTTTGGTTCCAAGATCCTCCGTGTATAACAAAATCCGTGTATGCTCAAGTCCCATTAAATATAATGACGTAGCAAAATGGTGTCCCTTATAAAAAATGGAACATCAAGGTAAATTTATACTTTTTGGGACATTTTCAAACCGTGTATGCTTAAATCCATGTATAAAAAATCAGTGTATAAGAAGGGCCGACTGTATTTTCCTTCCTCCATCAAACTTTTCCAGCTTCATCTCTGCAACTGCATAGTTGTCATTGTCTTTTTTTCTCATCTTCCCTAGGAATCCTTAAAAACTAAATGACAACCTATTTATTTAAGGCATTTTCCTGCCTCTGGGGAGCTGCTTACAGCAAAGCCATCCCAATGTCTCCTGTAGTTTTTCTAGCCTCCGTTTCTCCATCCTTTATCCCATTTGGAAGGTGCATCACGGTCACCCCAGGTGTTCTGTCAAACTGGAAAGATCTCTTACCTTTTAAGAATGACGTTGACTACCATCTGCACTTGGAGATAGGCTGGTGGCCGGTTGGAGTCGGTGCCAACTTCACGCCCAACTGCCCCTTTTATTTAGGGGAAGCTGGCGTTGATCTAGCCCCTGGGAAATTCCAGAGAAGGAAATACTTGTGATGAAGTTAACCGACAATTTTGATGTCAGCGCTGATGCATACGGATGTCACCAGGGAGAAGAAGAGCTGTACAGGTTAATTAATTAGAAAACGTTCCTTGCATGCGTTCGACTCTGCCAAGGCATCGCATGGGAGAAAATGCACTGCCAAGCTGGCTAGTCTGGCAAGAAGATATCATCCTAGAAAGGACTTGTCTGGAGAGATGGAGCAATGGAGTAATGCGGCAATGAAGTTGAGGGTAGGACCAATCCCTGGGAATGGATAGCATAGGTCCAAAACACACTGCAGATATAATCCATTTTGAGATCAATTTAACTGCCTTGGCTCAGTCCTCGGAATCCTGGGAACTGTAGTTTCTTGTGGCACCAGAGCTCTCTAATAGAGAAGGCTCAATGTCTCACATTTCCTAGAATTCCCTAGCATTGAACTGGGGTGGTTAAAGCGATCTCAAACTGGATTATTTCTGCAGTGTGTTTTGGACCATGGATAGATAAATCCCTCTCCATCTCTAACTTGGAGCTCTTCCGCATGCTCAGCCTTCTCTTCCAGTATCTCCCATGTTTCCCAATTAAAGCAAATATCCTTATTAGGTTAAAACAGTGGTAAATCCTAATTATGTATTGGAGATGGGATCTGCCATTTTATAGCTACAGGGACCGGAATCTGTAGTAGGACCTGATGCTTCATACATCATTTGCAGCCCAAAATGAAACCACTGAAGTGTACCTCCTTCCTCTTCATATATATATATATATAATTTGTATCCCACTTCTCTATCAAAGATTATCGAGGTGTCTTACATATTAAAACACCATACAAATCCCAACTAACATAAGGCTTCATGTACTCACATTTTCTCCACTCCGATAAAAGCGTGTTGAACCGCTTTTCAGGTGATACTAGAGAGCATCGAGTTGCAAATAACTAAATGCTCATCATAAATAGCTTAGTGAAAATAAGGAAATTGATCATCGTGTTGGACAATGACTGGCACACACATGTGCATTTCGGTTCGTGTATTAGGAGACATGAGCACAAAACTGTGCACAAGTTTCTTCAGCCTTAAAAAAACGGACCTCGGTGTTTGAGGAAGATCTAAAGCGTTTGATGTAAGATCAAAGCTTTGGCTGTAGAAAAAGCCCCTCCAGTTCAGGACAGACTAATACTGGCAAAATGAGAAACCCAGTGTCAAACCGCTTAGTGGAGTTTCTCTCTGTTGCTTTTTTGCGAAGGTACTCCTCCAAGTGGTGAAAGAGATCTGCCATAGCGCATGACTTTCCTCCTCTGCATATATTGCGTTTCACATGCATTGCTTTGGGATTGTGCAATAACATCCTGTTATTGCTTGCGATTTCCTGATATTATAACATCAAGGACATCTTTGTTTTTATTTGACGTACATTCTCTCTCTCTCTCTCTCTCTCTCTCTCTCTCCTTCAGTTACTTTGCACTTTTAAAATCTTTGCTTATGTGTTGCCCTTCTTTTGGAGGTCCCAGGGGTCTTTTCTGGCTCACACCTTCCATGCGGAATTTAACACCACAGACCTCTGAGGCCCTTTTGGGACATCTAGAGATGTGCTAAAAGGGTTAGCGAAAGGAAGGCTTTTGCTGGGGTCCTGGTTACGTTACCTATAGGAGTTGTCTTTATTTACACAACTCGGGGACGAAGAGCAAAAAAGATAGTGTTAGAAAGAACTTAAAAGAAGACCTTGGCAGGAGTAACTGGCAATGATGGCAGCGGCATGTACTTGGGAGAAACATAAAATAAAACTCACTTCAAAGAAAATAAGAGAACTTTGAAGATCTGTTGGAGAAGAGGCATCAGCCTAGTGATCTCAAATATGCAACAAAATTGTTATAAAGATCTAATCTGGACTGCAGAAATAATGCAGTTTGACACTGCTTGGACTGCCATGTCCCTATGCTATGGAATCTTCTATGTATGGAATCCTTGGGCTAAGTAAGAGAAAGGCAATGGTAAACCTCCTCTGAGTAAGTGGAAGGCAATGGCAAACATCTTCTGAGTAAATCTTGCCAAGATTTCTTGCCATCATGACTAGGATGGTGCCTTATTCTGAGCGCTGGACTAGGATTTTGAGAAGCCAGGATGTGAATATCCACTCCGCCAAATTCACTGGGTGAACCTGAGCAAGTCACATTGTCTGAACCTCAGGGGAAGGCAAAAGCAAACCCCTCTAGAAGAAATCTTGCCAAGAACAATTGTGTGATAGGTTCACCTTAGGGTTGCCATAAGTCGGAAACAACTCAAAGGCACACAAACAGCAACAACGAGTCACCGTGAGTTGGAGTCGACTGAAGTCCCATAACAACCAATATAATATAATGAAATCTGCTCATCCCTGGCCTAAAAGACTCGGTCCAGCCTTTCTAATTCTTTGATTTCAGGCCTCTTTATGTTTGTTCTCAGTCTGCATATCTCTGAAGTAGTGGGGAAAAAAAGCCAAAGCTGTGTGTGTTTAAAGAGTTACTTTGAAGCACACAATACCTGCTTTTCTGTCATATTGACAAGACTGGGTTTGTGTTCCCGAAGGGCTTGAGCAATTCATCTTCTCATATGTGTATATATATATATATATATATATATATATATATGGCGAAGTATAGTTTGTTTAGCCTGTTCAGCTTTAATACATTCTCATTGTTTCTGATCCTGACCAGAGTAACCCAGGGAGAGCGTAGTTGCTCAGATTTGCATGTCTGGTTTGGGTTTCCAGTAGGAACTGCAACTGAACTGTGTCAGGATTTCTGGAAATGCTTCAATTTTACCAAAACATGTTTAGAAACATATTCTGGATCAAGTTGCGTGTTACAGTAAAAATACATTAAAAAAAAGGTGCGCTTGCAACTGTCAATTTTCTTTTTTTAATCCAAGAAAGGAGCTGTGTGCAAGGATGGGGAAATCTCACCTTTTTCTGCACATAGGCCCCATACAGACAGGCCAAAATAAAGCTGCTTCAGGTCACATTGGAGGTATGCTGTTTAAATGATGCATGTGTCCTAAGAGTCTGGAAGCCAGTCTTTAGGAATATACATGGGGGTCTGTGGGCTTCTCTGAAGATGTTAGGGGTAACAAAACACAGCAAAATCTCCAATCCACAAAACAGTGATACTTTTATTGGCCCACCAAAATGCACAGGATACACAATGCATGATATATTTTGTGCATTTTGGTGGGCCAATAAAAATATCACTGTTCTGCAGATTGGGGATTTTGTTGTATCCCTTTTCATGCGGGCCAAGCGGTGATGAAGAGGGGCAAGGTCAGCATATTCTCTCCTCAAGGGTTTACTTAGCACACCTTAGTAAGGCTTGAGCAGAACTCAGGTCCCGCTGAAACTGACATGACAAGATCTTTGTGACTAAATCCATAGAACGATAGAATCGTGGAGTTGGAAAGGGCCACAAGGATCATCCAGTTTGACATTATGACATCCAGGAGCACACTATGAAAGCATCCCTGAAAGATTCCCACCCAACCTCTGTTTAAAGATTCCCAAAGAAGAAGAGCTCCCTGCTCAATGGGAACCAAGTGCAATCATTATGGATTTCCATTCCCAGAAGTGCTGCTGGTGGTTTCTCAGAAGGTTTAGGCTATGAGGCTATGTGCAATTTTACAATCTGGGGCCATAGGTGACCTATTATGGAATCCAGGTGGTGAATGGACTATTTCCCCACTACAGCCCATATATCTTTGCCTGGCCATTCCTTGCACAATCGTCCTTTGCTTTACCAGCAAACCTAATGTCTAAATTACAGTACTGAGCTACAACTCTTGAAATTATGGATGAATGCTGGCTAATTATCAAAGCAGTATGTTTTGGCATCTGACTATTTTCAAAAGCTCAAGCTTCCCCGGCTGCAGACTTTGAATTTATCTTTATTAAGCTCTTGTCCAAATGATAAATATATACTGTCTTCTTGGTATCTGTCACTCGGAAAATAAATCACTTTAGGATTGATTTACTAACAGCTTTCTTCGCTCGGTGTGTCCTCCTGCCTCAGAGGTCACTCGGAAGCCCTTCACAAACAAGCACACCCAAGCAGACTGGAAATGTGTGGGAAAGGGACCCAGCCATCAGCAGCGGAGACTTGTATAGGATCTGGCAAAGGCATTATGGTCTCAGTGTGCATTCTCATTCAAGCACTGTTTCAGAGTCAGCACAATCCATGTATTTTGCAACATGATTTTTCTTCCCCATGAGTTTCTTCCTGATGTTTCGCCAGCATCTTCTTGAACATGGCCACATAGCCTGAAAAATCCACAAAAAACTATGGATGCCGGCCATGAAAGCCTTCGACTTCACATCCTGAAATCTTGGCCTGGATTCCTTTGGTTAGTCTTCGATGGGTTGAGAATAGATCCAATGAATCAACTGTTGACTGCTGAGTTGATTTGAGTGAATTCTATTGACTGAATGGGTCTAGTGTTTACAATTTTACATTTGGCTTGGAAAAGTCCGTTCATTCTGGGTAGAAAAACAACAGACAGAGCAAAGGTTCTTGTTGGTTGCTCTGTCTGTTGCTATAATTCTCAGTTGAGAAGAGATCCAGCAAATCTGACCGCTGAGTTGACTTAAGTAAATGACATGATGTTAGCATTGTCATAGAACAGCCAGAGGTAATCCCCAGTGCAAATAATGTTTTATTCTCACCTAGAGGCCGGCTTTTTAAAATCAGAGGATACATCATCACACACATACATATGCCACCTTTGAAAAGGTGATTGTGAACCCAAAATGAATACTGAATGATGAGATTGAAGGTCTCATACTTTGGACACATTGTGAGTTTAGAAACACATTAGAAAAGGTGACAATGCTTGACAAAGGTGAAGACAGTAGCAACAGATTTCGATGTATGGCTGTGAAAGCGGGGCAGGGGAGGGAAATCAACTCATTTGAAATGTGGTGCTGGAAAAGAGTTCTGCTAAAAAGACAAATCAATGTACTTTAGGGCCAGTCAATCCTGGACTTTCACTTGAAGTGAAGTTGACTAAATGGAGGCTGTTGCACTTTGAACATATCACAAGATGCTGTGGTTTGCTGGGAAATATAATAATGGAAAGAAGTAGGAAAAAAGGGACACAGTGCTACAGGTGGATCGATTGGATCAAGGAATCCACAGCACTGAGTTTGCAAGATCGGAGCAGGAGAGCTGATGACTGGGGATCTTGGAGATCTCTTATTCAGAGAGTTGCCACAAGCTGAAGTTGACCTGCTGACAAATAATATCTCCAAAATGTAGGAATGAAAGACCATTTTATAGATGATTTGGTTCAATAAAGAAAGCCATGGTCTTGAATTTACAAGACTGTTAATAACCAGACCTTGGTGTGTGTGTCTCCTTCATGATAGGATCACTGTAAGTCAAAGCTCCCCTGAAAACAAATAACAACAAAGTCGAAGGGGTGGGTTTGTTCTTTGTTTTATTAACTACCGATCTAGGATGCTTTATTTGTTTCAACCGCCTTTGAAAAGGGAATTCTAGCTTTTAAAAGGGAGAGAATTGTCTACAACAGTCTCCGATTCACAGCTCTCTTCCCAATCTCTTATTTAAAACATACCAGGTTGATTAAAGGAACGGCAATTTAAGAAAAGACGGAGAAGGAAAAAGAAGGCAACCAATTGACCTTAAAGCGCCTCATCAATCTTCCAGCTTCTTAGTTAATGTGGAAGTGATTACAGACTGGGGATAGTCTCTTGGATATTGTGTTGTGATCATTCACTTTCTCCAAAGAGTGAGAAAAGGAGGACGCTGCTCTTGTGTTGGGCATTATTCCAGTCGCATTTGAAACGATTATGCCTCTGATTGGAAATACAATATAACAGGGTCCACTATTGGACTCAGAGTTTTGGGTATCAATCCCAGCAACCACAAATCATTTAAGTGCAGATCATCTAGGTTTCTGAAGTGGCTACTTGTAACATATACTTGGGATTTTTGGTCTCAGAGTGTCAGAGCTTGGAAAGGTATAGTCCCCATTCAATTATTGTCTCAATTCTGAGTTCCTCAAATAGTTGCATTTTTGTGAAGTTGGAGGCTTTCATGGCTGGCATCCATAGTTTTTTGTGGGTCGGGCTAATGTGACCATGTTCAAGAAGTTTATTCCTGACGTTTCATCAGCATCTATGGCTGGCATCTATTTACAGAATGCTCTGAAGATGTCAGCCACAGATGCTGGTGAAACGTCAGGAATAAACTCTTTCTAGAACATGGCCACAGTTGCATTTTCTTAGAGACATAGACACCTTAAAGGCATCAGATCACCTCTAATCATGGAAGTTAAGCAGGGGCAGACCTGGTTGTATTTGGGGTGGAAAACTGCCAAGGACTCTCAGGTGCTGAGGTGTATTCAGTGGAAGGCAATGGCAAGCCACCTCTGAATATCTTGCCTTTTTCAAGAATCAAAACTAGACTTGCCCAAAAGAAAAGAGCAAAGCAACCCTGTTAAAACAGAAGATGCTCCCATCCATGGATGTGAATGATCTTCTCTTCTCTCCCCTTTATCCCATTACTATAAAACTCTGATCTTTTCTTCTCTCTCGAGATAATAACCGCCGGACTGTCCCATAAATGAATTGTGAAGTGTAATTTCACTCCTGTCTTCATTGCAGGCGTTGGGGATTGGAGCGTAGCCCTTTGGGCCAGCAGTCTGATATGTGAGCTCCAGTTTGCCCAAATGGCAACTTCCATCTTGGCTCAGGTCTCATTTGGGAGCCGCTTGGTAGTCCACTTTCGATGTCAGCAGACGTGACATGTCAGACCTAATTGACACACAGCATTCAGAGAGTTTCTGAACAGAAGCAGCAATGAACCAGCCTTCAGCTCCACAACAATAAATGTTTAATACAGGTTTGTTTTGCTCTCCAAAGGAAACAAGTGACTTCAGAAGGCACCAAGGGGCTTGTTCCTTGATCAGTTATCCTGTAGCAACAACCCCTGACTCCCTTCAATGGGTTTATACAAAACACAAGGCCAAATGAAATGTGACATAGGAGAGCCACATCTTCTATGTTTTGTTTAACAGAGCTACTAGCTGCTGGTGGGATGTATGATGTGTGTGTGTGCAAATTGGTTTAGGACCATAGCATTGCAGCACTGGGAACTGAGCATCCCTCCATGCAATTTTCCCATTTAAAATCCTGCTCATAAGGGACCCAAATCTTTTCCAATCCAGAAGCTGATTGGATGGCAAGGATATTAATTTCGTGGCAACAGTTAAACTTGGAAGGTTATCGCATGGGGGCAAAACCGTCCCCCGATGTGTTCTAACGAGCAGGAGCGCGGGCGCGCATGGAGCGTGATGGGAACCCGATGGGAACCAGAACACTAGTTTACCACATAGTGGAATGCTGCCGCTGCCGCCGGCGTTCCCATCGGGTTCCCGATGGTGTTCCAGGAGGCGCCATTTCTGGGAACGCTTTGAAACTGTTCCCAGAAATGGCGCCTCCTGGAACACATCGGGAACCGATGGGAACGCCGGCGGCAGCGGCGGCATTCCACCGTGCGGTAATACGAGCGTTCTGGTTCCCATTGGGTTCCATCACGCTCCGTGCGCGCCCGCGCTCGTGCTCGTTAGAACACTTCGGGGGACAGTTTTGCCCCATGTGATAACCTTCTTGATTTTCAGGGCCATGGCCCCTTGTATCCTACATTCCATCGTCGCATCATCATCATCATCAATCATCATCATCATCATCATCACACCATCATCATCATTATCATCTTCATTGTCAACAACATCATCATCATAGACACTCATCACCATTTACCTATCCAGTGGTGACAGGCCTTTCACATAGTCTTACAGTAAGACTATGTAGTCTTGCCGAATACAGGGCAGTTAGGGATCCACACAGCTCTAGGTTATGAATCTATAGCTATAAGAATAATACATAGAGAGATCTTGTGTGCACCTTTGAGACCAACTGAAAGAAAGAAATTGGCAGCAAAAAGAGCTTTCGGAGACTTCAGTCTACTTCCTCGAAGTGTACGAAAAGCTCATACTGCCCATTTCTTTCTTTCAGTTAGTCTCAAAGGTGCTACAAGATCTCTCTATGGACTGATTCTGTGGACTAACATGGCTATAGGTCTGAATTCTACCACAATAGATGATGATGATGATGATGATGATGATGATGATGATGATGATATAGCCTGACAATGGATTTCTTCTTGGTACTGGTTCTATATGCTCACCAAGACAGGCTGTAGCCAGGGTTGTTTGCTAAGTGGGCTGCTAGAAGGAACTGGGCATCTCTCAGTTGGGGTTTGTTTGCATTCCAAAAAGTTATCTAAACAAAGAGGTAGACCCCATTCTAGATGGAGAGACTCATGAAGGAAGCTATGGTACATGCTGCAAGACTTGAAGGACTGTTGAGGAAGGTGGCTTGGAGGTCTCTCATTCATAGGTCTCCATGGGTCAAGTGGACTCAAGGACAGTTCACACACAATAACAAAGACCACCAAATACTCCTGCCGAATGGAGTAACTTGATCACATTTTGAAGTTCTGCCCTTTGGATTCTAAAGATAAAGAGGGTTGCAATCTTTAATTGATTAATTGGTGTGATTAATCAACCGAAGCATTAGTTGGAAATTGAAGCTTCAGTGGCAGAGAGACGTTTGCCCTCCGTTTAATTGATGGCGGAGATAGCAGAGGGCATGAGCAGCATCTCTTTCAAAGAACCTGCTCTTTTGCAAGCCCTAATGATGTTTGTGTCCAATTTGATGGGGTTGGGAAGAAAACTTTTAGCTGACTTCTGTTTTTGTGATATCCAAAACTAGCAGAGAATCAGAAACTTTATAGCTTTTTTTGCAAGGAACGGAATACGGAGAATTTGTCCTCAAGGGCACCTTTTTTGGGTTCTGGCAAAAACAATATCAGTGTGAATTAATGATTTAATAACATCATTCATCTCATAAAAGGCAGATAACTATTCAAAGATAGCAGAAGCCCCACAAAGTGATGAGCTTCTGCAAGCGATAGCCCTACAGATATGTCCTTTTTGTTTGCATTCTCCATAGGGAACATCCAGGTATTAATAGTAGCGAAGTGCTTGATGTACACTGTGGATGGTGAGCGCCATGCATTGATGCTCATTGAACATCTTGCTGGTGTTGCATATATCTTTGCAACCAGTAACAGGGTTTCTCAGCCCCTCTGTTACTAGCTAAAATAGTAAAGTTGGGATAAGTAAAATGTAATATAGGATTCTGGTGTATATTTTATAATAATATAATAAATAATAATAATAATAAATAATATAATAATGCAAAAGCCCTCTCCTGACCTTGAAAACAAATTCATTGGATCGCCATTCTTGTTTATTTAATAATATGAAGCATGATTTGTGGTAATGAGTCAAGTTCAGATCTGCGCATATTAGCCATGCATTTTAATGATCTGATTAACAAACGAGATACAGTAGATTTAATTTTATTTCAAGACATTTGCTGGCAGGCGTGGATGGAAGGAAAATGAATGGGGAAGAGAGAGGGAAAAACCAAGCAGATTAGTGACAGGGTGGGGAATTATGGCAGATATGCCATGAAATAAGGAGAACAGAATGAAGAGCGCACAACTGTACACATGTAAATCAGTCCCGAATGCTGACGTACTTCTGAATGACATAAAACAATAATGCCTTTTGACTTCAGTTCCTTGGATTCCTACTAAATAAACAAAAGGATCCTGTGGAGATGGCATTGCAGAATGCCTCGAAGATAGGGTTTTGGGACTGTTAGGGGTTAGAGGCTACTTCCGTTGATGTTGTGTTCTAACAAAAGGCTTTCCTATGCCGAAAAAAAAAGCAAAGAATGTGGCAAACCCCCTATGCGCCCGAGAAAAGTTGGAGTGATGTAGGTTTTTGAATGTGGGACTAGGACTCCAGGAGACCAAGGTTCAAATCTCTTCTTAGCCACGGGAAACCACTGGGTAACGCTGGGTGCATTGTGCTTCTCAACCATAGGAGAAAGCAATGGCAACACGTTGAAGCGCTGCAAAATCCCAGTCTCTGAACAAATGCTAAGAAAGTCCCATGATAAGGTCTCCATAGGTCAACCATAGTCAAAAAATGACTTGAAGCACAGGCAACAAACAACTTATGTCCCCCTTAGAGCATTTTGGGGCAACATTTCTTAACTTGAAAGTTCAAAAATTTGAAGTGGAATTCAGTTGTTTTGAGAAACTGGCAGTCACAAAAATTTTCCTGGGGTCACATCTGACTAGGGATGCCATAACCCAGTGCCCCCCGTGACAAACCCACTTTTGGGGGGCCCCTCCCGGTCCCGGTCCAGTTTGGCCCCAGCCCTGGTTCGGGGCCCGTGCGGGGCCAACCCACCTTCCCCTGCCCTCCCCGCGTGGCTGCGCCACCCACCTCCTCCTCCTCCTCCATTCAGGCCGTGCGGCCATGTGGAGGAAGCAAAGGAGGAGGCGAAGGAGGAGGCGGCATGCGGGGGGACGGGGGAGGTGGCGGGGAGGTGGGGAGGGTGGGCGCGGTCTGCGCAGGAGGCGCACCTCCTCCTCTCTCCTCCGTTGCAGGCCACGCCAAGCGGAGGAGGAGGCAGAGGTGCCTGCCTGGCTTGGTGCTCCCTGTGCGCACGTGTGCGCGCACACCAAGACAGCAGGCACATGGCAGGCAGCCACCCATGCCCTCTGCCTGGCACGCCTCCGCACTGGGCACTTCCTTGGGCCTGGGAGGCGGAGGCAGAAGAGGAGGCTGAGGCGGAGGTGGGTGGCTCCTGCCTCCTGCCTTGAAAATTTTGTCCTACATTTGTCCACATTTGTCCTGGTTGGGAGGTCCAGACTATGGCAACCTACATCTGACCCATGGGCCACACATCACTCACCCTCTTCTAGCAACCATCCTCACTCTTTATTATTTTAACCTGTGAACTTAACATTTGAAGAAAGTACAGTGCGTCCTTGCCTTACGCAGGGAATCGTTCCAGACTCCCCCGCATAAGGCAAATAGTGCGTATGCTCAAGCCCTATTGGATATAATGGGGCTCGTGCTTGATGTGAGGTGCGGCGCATGCACCACGTTTCTCCGTTGTGCAGGTTTCACAGCGAAGCGAAATCCTTAAAGGGCGCCCCACGTATGACATGGGTACACTGATACGTTAAGTCTTCCTACCCAAATACCAGGCACACAAAATGTTTTGGATGTTGGATATTTTTTTCCAGATTTGGAATATTTGCATATGCACAATGGATATCTGGAGATGGGACCCAATTTAAACATGGAAATTCATTTATGTTTTGTCTGTACCTTAGACACATAGCCTGTAGGTTATTTTATAAACAGTATTTGTGTACGAGCATCGTTTGTGTACCCTGAGCACTCGGAAAGCAAAGGTGCCAATATCTCAGCCGCCTACATGGACGTTTTCGGATTTTGGAGTATTTCAGATTTTGGAGCAGGATAAGGGAGACTCAACCTGTAAATAACCTCTTTTAGTTGCACCTGACTTGCAATGCCTTTTCTCTGTCCCATGCTTCCTTCCTTCATCTCTTCTCTGCTGCTTATGCTCCTATCAGGCAGAATCCAGGAAGCATTGCCGCATTTTAGTACACATATCTTTGGCTTTTATGGCTCAGGTAATTAGATTTCACCATGTCTGTCTCCTTCTGGTGGCGTGTCTGCCTCTCAAAGTAATTCTTTTTAAATGTATAGACTAGACGGATCTCTCACCGCTGGAAAAACATTGTCTGGATGCAGTACCCATTATAGTGATTCAAACGATGAGCAACTGGTTTTGTGCAGCATCCTAGAAAATTAGATGATCTTAAATCAAGAAACTCAGAGAGAAGACCAAATGCAGCAGCCAAAGGCATGATGAAAGACTGGATTTCGGCTTGAACGGGAAATTGGAGATTCGAGGCCAGTGAGTTAAGAAAAGGACTTGGACGTTGTTCATATTTAAGTGGACGCACCTCACATGTTCACAGCCTTCACCACTAGAATGAGATAGATACTAGTCTTTACATGATAAATGGTTATTTCTAAATCTGCGCCTATAACTAAACGTTAGGGATGTGCAGAAGTCTTACTGTTGCTGAGATTTCTAGTCAATACTGTCTGTCTCCTGGAAATGGTTAGACAGATCCTCAAGGAAAATAATGAGTTAGCTAAGGTTTAAAAGGTAGGATTTATTCAGAGTAGGTTTATGCAGTAGGTTTCCATGGCTGAGTAGGGATTTGAACTTGGGCTCCCAGAATCCTAGTCCAATACTCAAACCATTATAATGCACTGGCTCTTTCCCTAGGAAACTGCTAGTCCTTTCTTTTGCACTAGTACAGAAGTGACATACTAGTGAGGAGATTTATTATTATTGTTGTTGTTGTTGTTGTGGTGGTGGTGATGGTGGTGGTTTTTGCTGTGCCATTGTGTCTTTTCCCTTTGTGACATGTTCAAGCACATTTATAGGAACACACAACGGTCTCACCTTTATGTGTGGGGGGGTACATAATATAAATCAGCACATGTGATGTTATGCATTCATTATGCTTCTCGACCTTTACATCGAGCGGCAAAGTTGTATGTACAGCTGAATGCACGCCCAGGTGAATGTGCACCTGTATCCACATTGCATGCACACGCCCAGAAACGTGCACGTACATCACATCTACATCCACAATGGCACTGCATGAGCAACATGACCCTCGCAACCCCGAACTGAATGGGGATATTTCGCATCAGAGAAAATTGTCTGGCTCTTTTGTATCGGAAGACCAACAGGATTCCTTGCAATCTATTCAGTGCTATCGCTTTCGCTGGTCAATGCAACAAGACAACAGTTATCAGATTTCCCAGTACTGTCCATTTTACAGAAATATGCCCAGGGCACTAAAATATACACGTCTTTTATCTAAGACTAGCAAAGAAAGAGAGACGATAAAGGTAGTGATAGTGATGGTGATAGAGATAGATGGACGGGACCATTCTGTGGAGGCTCATAGTAGTTTGCAGACAGATCCCCCCCCCCCCCGATATCTGCTCTTTATTTGTAAAAGGACAAATCAAACCAGGATTTGCATCATGAATATAAATCAGCACAAGCACGATTCTGCTACTTTACGGTTTGTTGTGCTTAGCCCCTTCAAAACACAGCACACTTACAACATCTTTCTGCCAAGTGTATAAAATCAAAGGTCTGCCTAAATAGTAAACCCCTATCCTCCAAAAAATTGCAAACCCTGGACTGGATCATATAGGGAGATATAGTCTTTTAGACTGTCTAAAACATTCAGTCTGAGGAGTTTATCACAAGTGCAAAAATGGATGTTTAAATTGGAAAGAAACCCGCAAAAGTGGGTTGGTTTTCACACAATGTCATTGTTAAACTCATGTTAACCTGAACAGAAAGTGGAGGGAAGGTTGACAAACGCCGCTCTTTTTTACTTTTGGAACATCCTGAAAGTAAAAAGGAGCAGCTTAACCTGAATGGAACAATTTGAAGGCACACAACAAACAACAACAACAACAATAACAACAAAATGGTCGGAGAGCAGACACCATTGATCCCATGCTGAAGCTGCTCAGGATGAAGATAGGAGAAAAGCATTTCTGATTGAATCAAAGGAGCCATGTTGTCTATAGGACTCTAAAAGGCTTTGCATAACACCGAATGAATTGGGTCTCACCTTAGCAGAAACACAATGACGATGATTTACAAGGGCCATATTCCTAATCAATTTATACTGGTCAGAAGTAAAACGTTGTGTGCAATCCTCTTTCATGCACAGCTTGATATAAATCACAGTTTATCGTCATTATTATTTTATTTTGGGGGGCTGTTCCTGAAACTGTATTATTGTGGCCCAGTCTCTCCGTATCTTAAAAGCACACCTGCCTTCCCCTCCGGATACAGTGAGAAAGCTTGCGACTTCTTTATCAACCCCGTTCTCCAAGGAGGAGGTGGGGTGGGCTCTTTTTAATGGGTATTGCTGTTGGTGTCAGTAGGAAATAGATTCCCTCTGCCCCTTTATCCTTCTTTCCCAAGGACTTGTAGGAAGAGATAAACATGTCTGGGAGTGAGGAGTTGTCATTGAGGGTGGCTGCCTTGAACAGGCTTTCTGCATTAATAATGGAACCCATCGAAAGGACATTGCTCAGGCAGAGAGTTCTGCCTTGGGACTGATAGCACTTGCCGCTCACTGATGAATTGTGGTGCTTCCTCAGATGCTTAGGTAGCGCAAGGAGGGTGCATCACCTCACAGTCCAGAGCGCTACAATCCATCTTCCTTGCTTCCATTTGGGAGACAACGGTGGTCATACCAGAGCTTGGATAATGTTGTTTCCAAGGTCCAGAAAAGAACCCCCTTTCCCCTACAGTGACCCCTATATTTGTAACTTGGAATTCCCTACTGCCATTATGGTAAAAGTCCCCTATTGTTGTTTCCAAGCTTCAGAAAACAAAAGTCAGTAACCCTTACAATGGCAATCATTATATTTGTAGGCTGGAATTCCCTACTGCAGTTATGGTACCATTGCCATAATAGTAAAAGTCCCCTAATCCTGCTTTACTGAGCATCAGTGAACAATGGGAGCCTGCTCTCCTGTTGACTGAGGTGCAATAGACTCTTTCTGGTCCTCTCCTGCCAATGATTTCTGGGGAGAGGAGGAATTGCAATAGGGATCTTGCTCCTCATTGTTGCATGAGAGATTCCTGGTGGAAGGAGAGAGGAAACATCAATCTGATGTGCTCCGATCAACAGGAGGACAGACTTCCATTGCTCACAGCAGCAGTATAACTGGTTGGCCATTGTGGCCGCCTCTGCACTGAAGAATTAATGCCGTTTGACACCACTTTAACTGCCCTGGCTCAATGCTCTGGAATTCTGGGATTTGTGCCACAACAAACTACAAATCCCATGGGTTCCATAGGATGGAGTCATAACTGCTAAAACAGCATCAAACTACATTAATTCTGCAGTGTGTCAGCAGGCAGTGCATGCCAATTGTTGGATTAAATTCGTCTTTGCAATTATACAACAGGGACTTTTCTTCTTATGAATGCTTCTTGGAGTGCTACAAATCCCAAGGCATTCCGTACCTCTTCTTTCATTCCTTTTTTTCTCTGACAGATTTTTTTTAAGATGGGAGAAGGATCAGAAATATGGATGGGGAGGATGTTGTTTGTTTCCTGAAAAGGACTTATCAGAATTTGCAAGCAGATAAACAAATCCCTTAACATGTGGAGATAAACTGCGAGCAAAGCAGGCCTTATGGGGGAACAGCCCAGATCCCTGCTCCCTTCAAACAAATGACCCGGTGGGTTCCCGAGCGAAGATGCTCACACATCTCAAGCTGAGCTGGTTGTCTTTTAATTTCCCTGATGCGGATGACCCTTCCTGCACTCCTTCTCTGCTCCTCTGCTTCGTCACTTTGCTAGACGAAGTTCAAAGCCTATCCTGACAAACCCAAGCGAAGTTTTAATTAGACACCTAATCAGCGGCTCCACAAACAGCTTAAAAGGTTAAAAATTGCATACATTATATGGCTAACGTTGAAACACAGGCTCTTTCTATGCATAAATATGGCTTGCAATTAACCAGAGATCAGTAAAACGCTGTGAGTATACACACACATGCGTTTGAGCGTTGGACTACGACTCTGGAGACCAGGGTTCGATTTCTTGCTCCGGCCACGAAACCCACTGGCTATACATGGGCAAGTCACACTCTCTCAGCCTAAGGGGAAGGCAATGGCAAACCCCCTCTTAACAAACCTTGCCAGTGATAGGTTTGCCTTCAGGTTGCTGTAAGTCGGAAACAACTTGGAGGCACACAACATCAACAAGTGTTGCTATGCTTTATCAAGAGAGGGAGAATGTCCTGCAGGGTTGGAGCCATTTTAGAAGAAGAAAGGGATGACTTTCTCATGCCATGTCAGGGAAATCCTATGCTCAAACGTTCCCTCCAAACATATGGAATCATGTTATAGAAACCTTTCTTCCATGCCAGCCAGAGTGGTGTGGAAGTTCGAATATTGGTCTGGGAACTGGGAGATCCATGTTCCCATTCAGCTATGAGACTTAGCTGGGCCAGTCACTCTGAGCTGTCATTCTGAACAGGGTCTTTTTGACCCACCTGAAAAACTGGTCAACCATGTGTAGTGATGGAGGACAGTGCTGCTGGTGAGTGGGGTGCTGAAGGATGAGGTGACCAGCCCTGTCCTACTAGGGAGGGGGCTGGTCATGCCATCCTGCAGTGCCCTGCTCACCAGCAGCACAGACCTCCATCATTTTGGAGAGCCGACTGGTTTTTAAGGTGGGCTTCTGGATCATTTGCTGTTGTAGCAATACTTCCACAATTACAAATGAGAGTGTGAAGCAGTTGCAATGCCGTAAGTCGAACTTATGACATTCTACACGACCATCGGGATGCCAGCCATCAATTTTATGTGTCCTTCCTCATTTATACTATTTGTCCGAGCAGAACCAAACAGCCCAGGACCTTTTATTGCTTGAGCCGGGAAACTAAATGGTGTTGCCTTCCTCCAGCCAATGGAACAAAGCATGTAATATCCAAATTTAGCTTGTTAGAGCTGGACACCTGAGGCAGACAATCTTATCAGCACTTCACCCTGGGAAGAAGAAGAAAAATACAGTGATCATCAATAACTAGCAATTTCCTGACCTTCCAGGGCACTTTGGACCAGCTGCCCAAGACAGCCATTTCTCTCCATGCCTCATCAGCGCATAGCAGGAGCTGGCTGCTACTCTGCCAGCTTGCACAGTCAGGGACTTTCTACAAGTAGATTGTTGATTCCAGGGCATGCACTTACAAGCACTCATTTCAGCTTCTATGGCTTCAGGCAGCAAGGTGCTGAATCTACTCCAGGGTTTAGTTTAAACTTTAAAGATTGTTGCTTGTTGTTAACTGCCCCTGAGTCGGCCCTGACTCATGGCGACCCTGTGGATGAGACACCCCCAAGACCCCTGTCCTCCATGTTCTGCTCAGGTCCTGTAGATTCAGGCTTGCGGCCTCCCTGATTGAATCTGTCCATCTAGAGTGTGGTCTTCCTCTCTTTCTTCTTCCTCTACCTTTCCTAGCATTATTGTCTTTTTAAATAAGTAATGCCTTCTCATGATGTGGCCAAAGTACAACAGTCTCAGTTGTTTCCCTTGGCTTCTGGGGGGAGTTTCTAGCGAGTTATGCCTTCCTATGATGTGGCCAAAGAATAAGGCATAACTCACTAGAAAAGATGACAATATAGGGAAGGTGGAAGGTGGTTGAAAGAGAGGAAGACCACATACCAGATAGTTAGACTCAATTAGGCATGAATCTACAAGGCTTAAGCAGAGTAGTGGAGGACAGGAGGTCTTGGAGATGTCTCATCCAATGGGTCACCATGAGTCGAGGTTAAGAACAAAAAACCACAAAGATGATGGTGGTGGGAAAGCATATTTCATTGTTTAGGCCAAACCATACTATCGATCCCAGTGAGACACACTTCTAATACTCATCCAGCTTGCATGCCAGATGTTGACTTCCAACTTTCCTCTCTCTCCCTACACAAAAAGATTCAGGCAGGCACACTATGCCAATAGATGAGGAGACAAGCTGTTCTCCTGTTTTGTTGAAATGGATGTACAGATTTGGAGAAGTCCTCTGCTTTTGTCTCCTTGGGTTGTCTCTTTCTAGGTCATTATTATTTAGAGTGCTCCTAGTGAGTAACTGCAGACCATCGATTGTTCCACATGGTGTCCTTTTGAGGTTCTTGAAACCCATTGAGAAGGATAATGGGAGCTGGACTAATCACGAGAGTGAAAAAAGAGGCGGAAAAAAAGATGCACGCTAGAATGATCAGAGGAGATATTCATCTCTAAATCTGCACAGAGCTTGTGTAATTATCAGAGTGTGCTTAAATACTTCTTGAGAGTGGCATTCATTATGAGATTTGGTTTTGCAATCGATATGGTATTTCACCCGCACGCAGCCAGGCCTTTGATTTGGACCATTGCTTTAAATGGGGGAAAAACAACTTGGAAGAGAACAACAAATCTTAAACAATGGGCAAGTTGTCAGTTAATGTCTGCAGATGCTGCTGATTAAAATGGCTGCGCTGACAATTACATTCTGTTCTGGCCGATCGTTTCCTCATTATTCCCTCTGACGGAACGAACGAGGTGAAGGCTTCATTTTCCACGTCTCGGGACTGCAAAATGGTTCCAACAATGCACTCTCTTTAGCCCATCTTCTCATTATTGTGGCTACAAAGCCTCATAAACAGGGGAAAGGGATGCCTTTGGTGCTTTGTCTCGTCTCCCAGAATCCCGAGCGACGCAACGCTGCCGACGGATTGACCTCTCGGCACAAAGCAACCCTGAAGATCAGAAGCAGAATGGAGCCCTGAGGTCTCATTGCATTTTGGTCAATTAATCTTTAAAAATATGGTCATGTTGCTTCAGTAGAATTGCTTGAGGAGGAGTCGATTGACTTGACCACAATAGAGCGCCTGAAAGGCAGACAATGCCTTGCTCTTCACTCCGAGGCAGGAAACAAGAGCCTCGGATTAAAAAGAAGGCTCAGAAAGAAATCTTTTAAAAGGATGTTTTTTCCCCTTTTTAACCTTATTTTCATCTCTCAGAAGTATCAAAAGCATTCTTGAAAAGGAAAGGTGTGTGTGTGTCGAGGGGGGATACCTGTCGGCATGCTTCTTTCAAGAAAGCAAATAAATAATTTAGTGGCCTCGCCACAAAGCTGGCATCCACTCGGCTAAACTCACTCTAATTGGCAAAAAGCTAAGAGAACTACCCCTTAACTTGTTGACTCCTACTCTCTTGCGTTTGGCTACCAGGAGGAGGCCAGTCCCACCCAACCAAGGATTAAGGAGACTTCTGCAGTATAGAGATCAACCTGTAGGGGTTGATAGTTGCCTTCAGAGAAAACAGAGACCTAGAATCCCTGAGACTTAAATTTAAACTTAAATGATCTGGAAATTTTGCAGAGTTGGGTATCTCCCCCCCGCCACTGCCTTTCCTTTGGTGACAGGATAGTGGTTATTTCAGGAGTCTAAGGAGTTTATCACATGCACTTTTCAGCCTGATACATGCACTGGATGGGATCGGGCTGGATCGGGTTTTACTGCACACAAAATTGCTGTTGTGTTGCCATCTGACCACGATCCAACCCCAAGCAGTGCTCTAGCGTCCGATTTTGGTAAGATGGAAAGCTTTCGCAGTACCAAAACTGGCTGCCAGAGTACTGCTTGGGGATGGATCATGGTCAGACAGCAACACAACAGCAATTTTGTGTGCAGTTAAACTCATTTTCCTTTGTTCCAGCCCGATCCCGTCCAGTGCACCGATCGGGCTGGAAAGTGTGATAAACTCCTAAGTTAGAAACTGAGTCCTGGATGGGTCTGGCAATCCCGAATTTTAACTGAGTGCTTTGCTTTTTGAATTGCATAGCTGAGGTCTCCCGCCAACTTGGTTTCCTCACTGCAGAAATAAAGTGGTTTGAGACCACTTTAACTGTCGTGGCTCTGTCCCGTGCAATCCTGGGATTTGTTGTTTGGTGAGATACTCGATCTGGTCTGTTAGAGGACTCTGGTGCCAATAGTGGAGATGGGCAGAGGGAAACAAATAGGTGGATGGAGTTATTGGTTACGTAAGAATAAAAATAAGCACATGCCGCTTTTTAATAACTGAGTTTGATTGCATTTCTCCCCCTACCAAATGCATTTCTTTGTTCATAAAATGTCAAATCTTTTTATTTCACCTTTGCCTCTGGAGCAGGGGAGCTTATAAATAAAAAGGGAGACAATGAATGATGCAGTTTTCATATCCCTTTTGTATTTTCAGGTTGGACTTTCTTTTGACTGAGAACAAAAACGCTAACGGACAATAGCAATGCGCTGCTGAATCCTAATGCATGTTTTCACATAAGCAAGCGTCTCTGTATTATGTGGGCTTCCTCTGGAGTAAGTGTGTTCAGGATTGCACCAGCTTATCCTAAACTTTGACTGCACTTAATTCCAGGTACTTTGTTTCTTGTGTTGGAAATACAATTACAGTGTAATACAAAAACATAATTGTAACCTGGCTTTCAAATAATGTATGTAATATTTCTCATTTGTCTGCTCAGGAAGAGCTTCTGGGGAGAAGGTCTGCAACCGTTTTAGCCAAGCGAAATAGGCAGCAGGGATAAAGCAGACAAAATGGGTGGCTTGCTGTATGATCCTTAAGACTCCCATTGACAGTGATGCCTTAGAGTTGCTACTGTGTATTTGCAGGTGGCCTAATGACACACACAAATTTGTGACAGGCATGTGTAGAGAACAAATAAGCTCCGCTGATCAGGGACTGGAAAGAAAGCTAATGGAGCTGCCTATCATCCAGCAAGAGCTGATTAGTTTCTGCATGCATGGCTGGCCATATACCTGGATAGCTGGATACCTTTTCTATCAATGAATGGAAAGCTGCTATAGGGTGCGCAGATGGGGCAGTACTGGCTCTCTACCATTGCCAAGTGGGACAACCAGTTACTTCCAACTGGAGCTCAAGCAGTTTAACCCCCCCCCCCACCTCCACCCCACCATTTGGAACCAGAAGAAATTCAGCACTGGTAATATAACCATGTCCTCAACTGAGAGTCAGCTCTCGCCATTTTATGTAAGGGGACCATCTTACTATGTCATTGTATTTAAAGGGACTTGAGCATCCATAGATGTTGCTATCCACTGTGGGGTCAGGAACCAAACCCCAGTGGATACCAAGGTCCCACTATATTGCTTGGTAACTTTGAACCACTGGAGTAAAAATAAACATGCAAGACTCCAGCTTTGTGTAAAGCATAGAAGGCAATTGGCAATAAATAGATAGAACTGAAGTAGCTCAATGATAATGCTCTATGGTTACAAATATATATGTGTGCGCGCACACACACACACACACACACTTGTTGTGTGCTTTCAAGTCGTTTCTGACTTATGGCGACCCTAAGGAAAATCTGTCATGGGGTTTTCTGGGGCTGAGAGTGTGTGACTTGCCAAAGGTCCCCCAATGGGTTTCTATAGCCAAGCAAGGATTTGAACCTGGTCTCCAGAGTCCAAGTTCAATGCTCAAACTGGTATGTCATGCTGGCTCTCATATATAAATCAACAGGTCACTTGAAGGTACATACAAACACGCAGACACATGGATACATCCACATGCACACACACGCAATGTGTCTGTGGATGTGTCTGTGTGTGCCTTCAAGTGGCCTGTTGACTTATTGATTTTCTAGGGTTTTCTTAGTCAAAGAATACTCAGGACTAATTTCACCAGTTCTTTCTTCTGAAATATAGCCTACAGCACATCATTGGCGGTCTCCCATCCAAGTACTGACCAGGGCTGACCCTGCTTAGCTTCTTAGATCTAATGGGATCTGGTGCCTTTAGGATATTTTGGTACTGTGCATGATGTATGGCTGTTGAACTGTTTTAGTGCTATTGGTGAAATTTGAATACAACTTAATTTAAAAGTAACAGAATGATGGCACATGTCTCCTCCTCTTCCTCTTCCTTTTCACTCCTTACCTGATAAGTCACCCAGTGGGTTTCATGGCCAAGCCAGGAATTGAACCCTGGTCCCTGGAGTCGTAGCCCAACACTCAAACCACTCTGCCATGCAATGGGAGTGTAACTTTCTCCAAATAACTTCCCAAGCTCTGGTCCTGTTACCAGCGATTCGGTTATCCCTGCAGCTCCTCACCCAACAAGCACTTCAGGCGCTGAAGGTTATTTCCCCCTTCTGCAGAAATAATGAGATACATGACACATAATGTCAGGTGTCTGACTGACAAGAAAATGTATTATATTTTACATGGATTTGATGTCACATTCGGAGATAATAAGGGAGTTTGATTGATGGAGCCTTTTTAAGAGCATCTTGCAATGCAAACATTTCACACGTCTGGCTTAATTGCCCCCCTCTTTTCCTTTTCGCCTTCAGCAAGATGTTGATCTCAAGCACACCTGAGAGATTCGACTGGAAACCTGGTAATATACAGTTCAAAAGAGGAATCTGGGATGAGAACCAATCTAGGTGATTTTTCACTTTTTCCAAAAAGATTTGGCTCTGAAGCAATTGGGGGAAAGATGCAGGCCTTCGTCGGAAACCAAGGACCTTGGCATTTTTAGGTCCAAGACCCATTTCCATTGCTCTGTGTGTAAAATAATAAAATGACCCCTGAGCAATGACAGAGTATTGCTATCAGATATACTTTCAGAGCTAGGGTTGCCAGAATGAAAACTGGAGGCATCTCTTGTATCTTGAATGGTTGCCAGTGTGGCGTTGTGGTTTGAGCATTGAGCACTATGACTCTGGAGATCAAGGTTCAATTCCCAGCTTGGCCATAAAACCCATTGGGAAACCTTGGGCCAGTCACACTCTCTCAGCCTCAGAGGCAGGCAATGTCAAACTTCCTCTGAACCATTTTTGCCAAGAAAACCCCACAAAAGGTTTGCCTTAGGGTTGGCGTAGGTCAGAAATGACTTGAAGGCACACAACACCAACAAAGAAAAGGGAACTTCATCCGGTGCCATGAAAACAAATAAGAAGTTGAAATTCGCTCTTCTTTGCATCCATTAAAGGTATAGAAGATGTCCCTAGTTTTGATGTTGGCAATCCAGGGACATGTACAGACTCATATATGTTCTAAATACATATGTCTTTAAGGACCTTTGGACATTGATAGTGCTATTGTTATAGATTATTGGTGATTGATTATTTTAAAACCAGAATTTTAACCAGAAATCAGCAGAGAGACCAAAGAGTCGATTGGAAAGGAAACATGGTTTATTTAGCTGCAGCATTGTTCCCAGAGAAAATTCATATTCCAAATTCTGGGACCACGATTCTAAAATGAACCAAGTTTTTATAGTATTTTGAACAAGGGAAACTATAAATCACATGTCGTTGGTTACTTTGAATTAGAATGCACACATTATATTTCACTTTAACTCCCATGGCAACATCCTGGGGTTTGTAGTTTTGGGATTTCCATAATGTCTCTTATTGGACATGAAAAATGTCTCAAGACCACATTATTCTTAACCCAGGAGTTACATTGAAAAAAAAAGGGGGGGGGGGGAGGCAAAATCAGATTACTTTAAAAAAAAGACATGGGAGATAGGTGTCATTTTTCTAAATATTCAACCACCCTGTTTGGATTTGATGTCCTGGTTTTTCAGGCTGTTTGTCGCCCATCATTTGTTTTATCTTTCTTTCCGTATCATAAAGTTCATAGCTTGTGCGGGGGAAGGAAAAAACACACACCACTCCCAAGATAACATTTATGGTAGTTCGGGACTGCAACCCTTTCAACCGTTCTGCTGGAGAAAGAAGCAATCTGAAGTGTATCTCCTTTGCTCCTTGTTAAATGCATCTGCAAGGAATGTATTCTAGCACCACGGAGGAAGAATTTTCTTCAATCTTTTTTGGGTTTTGTTTCATCAACCAATTCATATCATTGTGCGTTTTCTTTGCATGGCATCTACTTGTATAACCACATTCTTGCTAGAAAAGAATGTGAAGAATACATTTGGGGACACTATGCATGGAATGAAAACCCTGGATAACCATGAACACTACTTTTCCTACATGAAATGAATGGCGTCTTAGGCTTGTAGAAGCATATCATAGAGGACCTAGAAATGCCCACAGAAAACACTTCTCCAGGCATTTCTAGATCCTCCAGGGCAATTCTATGGATCTATATAGAAGCAGAGTTGTCTCTCTGATGCCATTGAACATGTGGCATCATTCAGTCTTTTGGATGCAGATGTGTGTTTTTCTTCCAGATGAGCATTGTTCACTGCAATTGTGCATTTCACTTTTGTTTGCAATTCAGTTATGCAGTGTTGCAGTTCACTAATGCACAATTGCCATGTCTTCATGAGTGTCATGTTACATTCCATCATGGAGAAACTGTATCAATGAAAAGAAAATACTGCTAAGATTAGAGAAATATTCAATCTGCAAATCACGGAGGGACAAACCACATTTCACTTGCAACCGCAGCTATCAGTCAGTGACAGATAACCTCCATCAAGGTTGTGTAATGTAATGCTTCTTCCAATGTGCAGCACTATATTTGTTCCCATTAACTACAATTATTTTGTTCTTCCTTGGAAGCTGTCCAAGGAGAAGTAGTAGATGGCTCTGGGATTGGCGGTGGTCCATAGATTACCGCTTGGGGTAACTCTGGGGAAATGTCTGTGGATACATTATGGATTGGATGTACTAACTTTGCCAGGCATTCCTTGTGTCGAATGCAATGCTGCAGAACTTAATCCGCACCCAAACGTATGGTTGAGTGCACAACCAAATGCACACGCGCATTCCACGTTCATGTGCAGTGACACAAAGGCTGCAACATAGCATCTGCAGCCTGGAACTCAATGTGGATGTCCTTCATTGGATAAAAATTTTCCTACCACTTCTGTAGGGGAAATTAAATGGGAGACATCAATGGACTTTTGGCCAGTAGCAATAGCATTTACATTTCTGTACCGCTTATCAGTGAACTCAACACTCTCTAAGCAGTTTACAATCTGTAAGCCAATTTCCACAGAACAAGATGGGTACCCATTTTATCGACCGATGAAAAGATAGAAGGCTGAGTCAACCTTGGAGTCCTGGGATCGAACTCACAACTTTGTGGCTGCAGTCTGGCATTTAACCATTGCACCACCAAGGCTCCTTACATAGCGCTATTGAATTTTAAGTATTCAGCATGTATCGATCCCACCATAATTGGGTGAGGGAGTAGTATTTATTTTTGTACAGGACAAAAACAGGGGGTTGTACTGTATGTATTTATTTGCAACAGAGGGACACCAGGGAAGGGCACAGTCCAGCCTTCCCAGGTGGACTCATATGGGGAGCTATAGTCTTTCACAGAGCTGAGGCTTAAGTCATAGTGGGCTTTAGACTCAGAAACCAGCATTTTAAATTGTGCCCAGGAACAGATGGTCAGCCAATGAAGCTGTTATAATGAGGAACTTGTGTGCTCTGTACATGCTATGCTTGGCAGTGCCCTGTGGGTATAGAATGCATTGGGCTGAATGACACTCACTGACAGCTGCTAGAGGACACCTACCCATTCTCCTGTAAGAGAAATGTTGGATTTTGGAAGAACCTTTTCCTCTTCTTTGCCTCAGGTGGCACAATGTCTTGGGACAGCCCCAACCCTGGAGTTGTTGAGTGGATTATATAACATGCAAGTGCCTTCCCAGCATAGCTGTGCCAAGGCGTTTCACCCCCAAGTCCTGAAGAAATGAAAAGGGCATTTCCACCCTTCGGAGGCACCCTGCGTCAGGGTGGATTACATGTACGACTTGGAAAGAAGGGGAGGGGGAAACTTGGGAGAGAGTTGGGCAAGAGAGAAGAAAGCTCACCTTTTGTCAAACGGCAGGTTGTGATTTATAACCAGATAATAGTTGTTGCCTCTCCGTGGGGCTGGGGAGGACAGGACTGACAACTCAAAAATCATCCTCGCCAAATTATGGTGGGATCGATACACGCTGAATAATTAAAATTCAATACCGCTATGTCTCTATCAATAACACTGGGGAGAAATGATGTATGACTGACTTAATTGAATTTGTCAGATGCGATGGCTGCATGCATAGATCACAGGGGTATTTTTAGCATTATGTATTTCTTTCTCTCCCCCCCTTTCCCCCCCTCTCTTTTTTGCAGCGAGGCTCAAATTATATCTTTTAACATTTACGATGGCTTGCAGAGTTAAGGAGGCTGTTCACTCCGAGGGCATGGACAGGGGCTAAGACCCTGACTTAGCACTTCACTTTCAGTTTGATGGCAAAGGGCAGATCTTGGTGGCTTCGGAGCAGTTCCCATTTGCTTCACTGTGGCTTGTGAAGGAGATATATCCAAAGAAGCGGGTTCATTAGGGATCCTCAATAATAATAATAATAATAATAATAATAATAATAATAATAATAATAAAGTTTTTATTTATATGTCCCCAGAAAAGTAAAAAGAAACAATTACAGCAAATCTTCAAAACTGGGTATGTTTTTGAACTCAGCTTATCCAGCGCTTTCATAGACTACTCTGTATTAATGATTTACTACTCGGTGCAAATTAAAAGATAATTGGAATGCTCCCAGTGGCTTCCCAAATGAGTTTGCGTATGCCACACAAACACACTATCAACCCTTGCTTATTGTACAGTGCACCCTTTTTTTTACACGGGGGATCCATTCCGGACTCCCCTCCCATGTAATAAAAAAAGGTGTATGCTTGAGCCCCATTGAAAGTAATGGGGCTCGTGCATGGCGCAATGGTGCAGCGGCATGGAGGCGCAGCGGCACGCATGTTCCACGGGTGCATGCCCCATTACTTTCAATGAGACATGCTGCCCCTTGTGCCCCGCGTGCTCCTGTGCACTCCTGCGTGGCTTTCAGCATATAGTATAGTACATTCGCATATGACGCAGGTGCACTGTACTATGAATCTGGAGACCAGGGTTCAGTTCCCAGCTCAGCTATGAAACTCGATGGATGACCCTGGGCAAGTCACATACTCTCAGCCTCAAGGGGAGGCAATGGCAAACCTCCTCTGGACAAACCTTGCCAAGAAAATGCCAGGATAGGTTCGCCTTAGGGTCGTCATAAGTCGGAAATGACTGGAAGGCATACAACAAATAGAAATCAAGGTTTCGGTCAAGTTAAATGTTGAACTTTGCTGCCACTGTGAACACTTAAGTGGGTTTCACCCCCCCTTTTTTCGTGCCAGTTTTTAGTTTACCTCTTTAACTGACTTGGGTAAATAGGAAATAGTAACATTTCTGAACACATACCGCTTTGGAATTATTCCGCTCTTCACAAAGAAGCCTTGCTAATACCTTCACTTCAGGGGATTAAAATATTATCTTTCCAAATTTACTGCCACATTCAGAAAGTCTTGCCTTCTCCCAGATCACCCAACCAAGAGTATTCATTTCTTTCTCTCAAATGGCCTTCCGATGATTTAAAATTACCATCACTCTCCTGCCTTACCTTGCTTTCTCTCGACTCATTTATTTCTCCAAAAAGGGGGAATGGAATGGCAGAAAAGGTTTCAGGATTTGTGTCTAGAAGGCCATTTGCAAAGAGAGAGAGAGGAGAAATATCCTGTTTGGTCAAATATTGAAGACAGTGACTGGAAATTATAACACAATGACTGGCTTCATGCAATTGCTGAATGTCATCCAGACTCTCTTTGCTCTTGTGGGACTTCAGTCCAATATTATCATCTTTTAATACGTATCTTGGAGGAGAATACTGTATGTTTAAATCTTTTAGGCCATGTATCAACCAGAGATCCTAGCAAGTGGAAAAAGTTGGATGGTGTCTCAAGTCAACCCAGCCTTTCCTGTCTTTAGGTGTTTGACCTTTCTGTTTCACTATATCTTTGCTGGATTGATCTGAACGGAATCGTATAAAAAGAAAGCCCTTCTATTACAACAGGTTTTAGACATGCGGGAGTTGTTTCTCTGTTTCCAGATAGCTATATATACACATATTTTCTTTGGCTGAATGTCCAAACTTTTAGCCACTATTGAAAATCTTATGGTGACAAACCCCATTCCCTCATTTTTCCATTATGGGCCTAAATAAATATAATGGAGTAAAACATGGTTTCCATACCCTCCAACTGTTTTGAATAACTAGGGATAGTCCTAGTTATTCCTGTCAATGCAACATTTGCCCATGGTTGTTTTGCACAGAAAACTACATTTTCTGTGGAGGAAATGTCTATGTGGAAAATGCTGCTTCCTGCAGAGAAAATGTTGCTTCCTGTGCAGAAAACGTTGTATTCTATGCACAGCAACCCTGTGCAAATAATGCATGGAATAAACCCCCAACTGTAGTCTTTTCTGTGCAAGGAACAGCACTTCCTCTGCAAAAAATAAGATTTCTGTGTAGAAAAAGTACTTTTTGAACAGAAAAAGGCTGCTTTCTATGCAAAACCACCATGTTGTTAAGTTTGTGCAGAGTAAGTTCTCATCTGCAAAGGTTTCCATCAGTTGAGGATTCCTCTTCTTAGGGTTTTTGTGAATATTTTAGATTATTATTTTTCCTAGACTAGACTGGCATCAGTCATGTATTGACTGGTATATGTGGCCAGCAAATGCATTACCATTTAATGGCAAAACTAACCAGGGAAAGTTGCATGAATTCGGTACTGATAGGTATTGAATAACTGAACATGTCTTCTGTTTGCGTTTTGTTCAGATTCATCCTCACAATCTGCTTGGCAGAGAGTTTTGGATACTAACACATACTCCTTTCTCTCTCTTATCCTCTCTCTCATCCCCATCCCTTCTGTGTTTTAGACGTTTTTGATCCACTCCAGAATCCAAGGACCCCTTTTATCATTTCTGTGTTTATTTACAACATTTTAAAAACCGTCCCAAAATCAAAGCTCTCTGGGTGCCTTACAAATTAAAAAGCACTGGCTACAAAGCGCTCATGAAATGAAATGGACCAAAGCGAGCGAAAGCCAGTCATAGAATAGGAAAGGAAAACAAATCAGATTAAAAACCAAGATAGAACCATCAGAAGCACATAAAAAAAGAAGATAGCTTTTTTGCACAGCAACCATGTGCAAAATGCCACACGATTTAGATTTAGCAAGGTTGAAATGTAGTTTTTGAGCAATGCCACATGATTTAGATTTAGCAAGGTTTGAATGTAATGTTTGGTGGGAGCAGATGTGTCCTTCCAAGATTTCCTAGAGGTCTAATGCATCTCCTTAGCCTTTCATAGACATAGACAGTTTAGCCTGGAAAATCAGTATATAAAGGGATCTTGCAAAGGGATCTCAAAGGTGCTGCAAGATCCCTTCGTATACATAGCCTTTTACAGCTGGCCATCCCTGGTTTTAAACAGTCCCACCATGAAAGCGAACCATCATACTTGTACTCTGGGATTATGACAAAGCAAGCAGCTACTCATGTCTGAAAGCAGTGGGGTATATTCTCTGAAGCTGGCTGCTGTGAAAATGCCTGAATTGAGCGGCGTTTTAATGTCATTGTCCTTCTGTACTGGAATTCTTTGTCAGCTCTGACGCTCTTAAAATGTCAGCCTGCGACAACAATAACCACATCAAGGGGAAAGTCAGAAGATAAAAGTTTGCTCATCGACGCAGTCAAGCTAGGGATGCAAATCTTCAATGTTTTCATCCTGGCTTGCAAAGGTCTGTCATTTCCATACTTTCCTCCCAATTGTGGAAGAAAATAAACTGACATTTTTGGACATGCGTGCGATACATACGCAAAGGGATCTTGTAGCATCTTAGAAAGAAAATGAAAGAAGCTGGTTGCATGATCTTTAGTAGACTTGAGCCTATCTTCTCAGATGCACTGGGAAGTAGATTTAAGTCTAGAAAAACTCATGCGAAGTTGCAGACTGAGTCCATAAAGAAATATTTTTCTTTTGTCATTGTCACCTAAATGGCACTCTGTACTGCCTTTGAAGAAATGGGTTTATATCCATGAAAGCTCATGCAAAAATAAAAACCCATTAGTCTTAAACATGCTGCTATATTCCTCCCTCCCTCAGTCCCTTCCTCCTTTTTTATGCTGCAAGGGGTCTACTTCTTTGGAAACGACTTCATTGTTACCTGAATTACAATTACTGTTATCAGCTTGGCCTTCTCAGATTAACTATTGTACTCTATGAAGTCTGTCGACCAATTAATCTTTAGCTGATTAGACGCCTGTCTTTTAACCTATTTATTAAAAGAATTTGATTGAAAATGATTTTGCATATTTCTCAAATGTGAATAAAGGTTCCTGTCTGAGATCCTGGAAGTGTATGCTGACTTTCAGTTTAATAAAGACACAATCTTTCCTTTCCTTCATGGCGAGGAGGAAAGGCTATCTGTAAAGTCCTTTTCATTTCCTATTTCGTCAACCCATCAGAACCAATACAGCCCTCCGCTCGGATCAATGCATGCACCTTAGTAATTAAAATTAAGCCTCCGCAATTAATCAACTAAAGGTTTTAATAATTCTGTTGACAAGCCATGTGCTTTAGTGTCTGTGCACTGTTAATCCTAGAAACATATAATTGGAACCTGTTTCTCATATATATATATATATATATATATATATATATATATAACCAGTGGGTTGCAATAAGCAAGAGTGCCGGCCTCTGGAGAGCCAGATTTTGTCTTTACTCTCAGCCTATCCTACTCCATAAGTCTCTTGCAAGGATAAATGAAGCCAAGGTGGTACAGTACTTTGTGCAATAACATGCGATGTGTAAATCAGCAACAGTACATGTAGAAACTTCCTGAACAAAGTCCTGTTCTTATGCTTCACGATGGTGCAGAGACAACTCTTGAAGAGTATGGGAGTGGAGTCCAAGCACTGGAAGACTCTACTAAACTGGTAAGGCTCGAGTATGGCACCAATTGTTGTTGTTGTTGTTGTTGTTGTTGTTGTAGGCCTTCAAGTCATTTCTGACTTATGGCAACCCAAAGGTGACCCTATCATGAGGTTTTCTTGGTAAGGTTTGTTCAGAGGAGGTTTGCCCTTGCCTTCCTCTGAGTCTGGAAGAGTGCGGCTTGCCTAAGGTCACCCAATGGGGTTCTGCGGCTGAGCAGGAATTCAAACTTTGCGTCTCCCAGTATCGTAATCCAACACACAAACCACGAGACTAAATTGGTTGTTTTAGCTACAATTCCAGATTATGGAATGGCCTGCCGGATGAGATCCATCACCGTACCACCTTAAACAGCTTTTAAAAAGCTGTTCAGACGGATCTCTTCCGGCAGGCCTTCCCGGAATAGATACCCAGCCACCAAAAAGACCTAATTTGTTACCCCGAATTCTGTGGTTGCTATTGTTTATCTGTTTTTCTGTTATTTTAAGTTGTGTTTCAAACTGTAAACTGTTTAATCGCATTTTAGGGAGGGAGGCATTGTGGGATATGGGAACGTATGTTTTAATCTTGTAAACTGCCCCGGTTGTGTTGCACAGAGGGGTGGATAAAAATAAATCATATATATATTTCAATGGCAGAATGCATATCTGCTATCTTGGAACTATCCTTGATAATACAGTAATGGAGAAGATCATCCCCAGCTGCTAAACTGGCTACCACAACTAAACACAATGCCAATGTGCAAAAAGTTGTGATCTCCACTGATGGAGGACCTATCCACACCAAGGAAACCAAAGATCTTAGCCATATCTGAGGTCTGGCAAAGACTCAGCCACAGAACCAGAGAGCAACTCTAAGGAGGTTTGTTGCATTCCATATTTCTCTCTGCATAATGGAGGCCTTTGAATCTATCTTTGCTAAAGGAAGAAAGAGCCTAACCTTTTAGTTTAATTCATCTTTTAAAATGTCCCCTTTCTTGCAGTGGCTCAGATCTGCACACAAGGCTCTGCTTTCTGACACAAGAAGCCAATTTCCCCCTTGGTTGTGGGTATTGTCATCGCAAGCTGACATTTAAACAGAGTCAAGGTTCACAAATGCTCCAGTACAAAAGGAGAATGTTTTTTTTCTTTTAGAAAAAATAAAGCTGCTGTGGGTCCTTGAGAAAGCAAGGTTGAGGACTGTTATGCCGAAGTCAATAGCGTTGTTGTAAGTAGGCATTGTGTGCTTCTACACAGTAGGCTGAAACAAATCAATTTCAATTTACTTGTCGAGCGAAGAAACCATTATTTAGAACTGAATGGCCCCAGCTCCCATAACATATTGTGAAAACTTATTGTAGTTTTACTGAGAATTATCTTATGATGAAATTATTTGTTTAGAAGCAAAGCGGGGATGTTTCCTGAATATAAATTTGAGAGACATCGACTGGAGTTGAGCTGCGTGCAGTTTTTTTTAACCCTTTCTCAAAGGGACTCACAGCTAGATGTGAATGCAGCCAAAGTACAACTGAGGGGAAACTAGTGGGGAATAGTTATCCAGGCAATCAACAAAATTATTGTCTCTACGGATTTCCCTGCAAGAGTTAATAATGCACAGGCAACATGATTTCTCCTTTTAGGACTCATACGGTACGCCTGAGATTCTGAATGGAGGGAGGCACCGTAAAATACTGCCCACATGGAAGTTCACCAAGTCTCCCCTGTCCTCTCCCACAGGATTTATCTTCCCCCATAGCCATTCAGTAGCCACTGGAGAGCAGTGGGAGTCAGAAAAGTATCTTGATGTGTCAAGATAGTCAGATGCATAATGCTGAGATCATCTTCCAGGACCTCCAGGAGGACTCAGATAATGTCTTTGGGGGAAAACAGACTGGAAGTTTCTGCCGGCTTCCATGCACAGTAGGGCTGAAGAAGGGCTGGGCATCCACATGCGCCCAGCCCTTCTTTCTCCTCCAGGGCGCCATGTTGACATGCACGCATTTACACAGGGCGTGCTATGATGATGTTCCTCGTGCACAGTGCGCAAACCACTGCACACAAAGGGCATCATAAAGCCATGCCGCAACCCAGCGCTTCCAGGGGTGGCACAGAGCAGCCCCTGAACATGCTGTCTGTCGAGCCCCTTTGTCATCCTGCTTCTGGGTGCTTCTCCAATGCTCTCAGCTCTCCACTGGCACATCACACATATATAAGGGATACTTACTAGTCACTATAAAGTGACTTATGTAGAATGGTAACTTTATAACTGCCTTTAAGCTTGAGAATGTTGAGTAGATTTAAAAAGAATTGGCTTTCATTACAACTCCCATAGCCATGGGTGATATGTTCCCAGACTTAACCATGGATAACCCTAAATTTCCAGTAGAAGTTGACCATCAAGTCATGCTGGAGGAACTCTTTCTCTTATTCTCTCATTCTCATTCTCTTTCTCTAGCACCTGGGAGAAACGAACCACCAGGAATGGATGGCATACCATTAGATCTGCTTTAAGCTACAGAGCTAAAATCTACTCTAGTTCTAACTAAAATCTGTCAACAAATATGGAAAACAAAACAAAACCAAAAATGGTCCACAGACTGGAAATACATCTTTCAATCCCCAAAATGAGGTGGAAGGAGTGACAAAATCAGAAATAGCTATGATGGTGGACTTCCATGATTATAGTTATGGTTGATAATGCAGGATATCAGCCAAAGCACACAAAAATATTTATGTTAGAGGAAATGAACATGAAAAATACACCTAGAGTTTTGTGTGGACTTAACCCCAGCCCCAAATAATGGGGCAGAATGGATGATTGGAAAACCAGAATATATAAGAAACCAAAATTGGCAGATTTGTCCATCTCTGAGATGCTCTTTGCTTCTTTCATCCAGCCAAAGAAAATTGTACTGTTGCTCACATTATTAAGCATTGTGTCTCTCTGTTATGAAGCTCTGCAGTCTCTTAGAGCAAAATTACTCTTTAGCTTATGCTTAACATCACATTTATGCAAGTCTAAACAAATAAGCACCTCGGCCAAACCCTGCTAAAATAATTTTTATGCTGTTTTATAAAATATGCTGACCGATAATACATTTTATGTGCACAAAATTGATAGACAGATTTCAAAATGTCAGCTTGACAGAATTGATAATCTGGTGTAATATAGATACCGTTTTTCCTTTTTTATATGATTGCTAGAAGACATTCTGAAATGCGGTCGGATGAGATGAAAGATGAGGAATGGTCACATAACACACCAGGCTTAATTTATGAAACCCTTGCCTCTTATTTCCTGCGCACTAGCACAGCATTCAAAAACACCAGAAGCCCACAGGCATTCTTCACCAATCTTTGCTCAGCACAGATGCAACAAATTCACACCCTCCAAAATGTTAAGATGGAAACTGGAGTTCATGTAGCCAAACAACACTGGAGTGTGGTAAAGATGACAAAAGTGATGAATGAGGAAGAACCCGTGACCCAGGAGTAGCTACAATAGTTCACTTTCCTCCCTGAAACTACTGGGAAGGTAGACAGTCCTCTCCTCTGTCTGCTGCTGAGTTAACTGTACACAGACTACATTTGCCCTTTGAACTCAGTTTGCAGCAGTTAAGTAAGCTGGGGACCGAAGCGGAAAGTGGGAGAAGGTAAGAGAAACTGGGACATTTGAAAAGCGAATGAAGGACTGGGATGGTAGAGAATTAATTGGATCTGTTCCTACAAGATCAGGTCAATTGGAACATATGGGACTTGTCCAGCCCCATTCTCTTAACATTCAAACTACTATGCCATGCTGGCTCTCTAGTGAATGACTTATTATTTCAAAATGCAAATGAGAGATTATAGGTGAGTCTGGGATGCTGTCTGCACTGACCAAGATATTCTGGGAGAAGCCCAGGGTACCTTGGCCCCAGAGCTGCCCTGACCTCCCTCCATTACCTTGGTTCATCGTTCTGACAGTAGGTGGCTGTTTGAATGCATGTCCTTCTGTGCTTCATGCCATGATGGCAAATCAATTACTTCTGAGGTCCGAATGAGGTACCCAGTCTCAATCACATGGGTGGGCACCTCATTCTGACCTCACGTGGCACAGCAGCAAACATACAAACAGCCGCCCAGTGTTGGAACAGAGGACTCTGCATCTTCCGGGAAGATCCAGACCAACTGAGGGATTTTATAAATCCAGTGAAAGAGGGGTATACTCTGGATTTGGCACTGAATGTCCCAGACACCATCTAGAGATTCTAGACTGTTCATGCTAGATTTAGGAACTGGGCCCTGAATTATCTGGACTCCCCATTGAGAAGATGGTTGGAAGCCAATTGGATTTAGCCTGTGCAGAAAAAGTCTGGGACATCCCAGAAGGCATGCCCCACATGGTTATGGTCCTGCAAGAAATGGTCCTGTTTTCATGGATGAAATGTTGGGGCTATCCTGGCAACAAGCAGACCTCTTGTTACTAAGAGCCCGCTGCATCCCAGGTGTTAATACATTTGGTTTCAAACCAAGAGAACAAGGAAGAGAGAGGAAGGGACACGCAGAGAAGAGATTATACCTTTTTATTAGGGAGAGTTGGAAGCATGAAGAAAATTAGATGATTATCCTTGGGAGGCTTCAGAGCAAAAGGAGAACATATTCTTTCTTTCGGTTTGAGTGCATTCTGTTGTATCCTGCTTGGTTAAGAGCAGCCAGTTAGTAAAACGGCCCTAATGCCAGCCTGAATGAGTTTTTCTGAGCGTGTCTAAAAAGGCCAGCTGGGATGTCTTTGCCAGGATAGGAAAGCCATTCCCAGTTCTGCTTGCATAATAAAAAAGGAGAAGCAAATGACGAGACCATTAGAAACCTTCTTCGGATGGCTCTCCGCTGAGAGGCGGATGAGTTTGTGAATGCATCAGCCATTTAATGAGACCCAAATGTGAGAAGACTCCGGAAATTGGGCAGACTGTTTAAAAGGAGAGAAGTAAGGAAGGTATGGGATATGCATTGGACAGCTGAGAGAACCAGGCACATAGGGAGAAAATGACCTAGAAGGCATATTAAGTCTATTGTAAAGGGAAAAAAACCTGAGGAAATAAGCCTTGGATTGAGGTTTGCATGGGCAGAAGTAGACTCTTTTATCAGCTAGTAAAAAGGTGAAGAACAAAGCATAGATCTTGGAGGAAAGGGCCTAGCATTCGTTTTTCCTTCCCTTTTGGGGAAACTATACCTCTGGCAGGTTTCTGACAGTGTTTTCAGTGTCTCCATGGACTCTTTGAGAAAGTCAGGAATGGGGAAACTTTGGCTTTTCTGATATTTGGGGCTTCAGCTTCCAGAAATTCTAGCCAGCATAGATCCCCAGTGAAGGACTGAGGGAAGTCTTAGTCCATAATCCATAGTCCAAGTCACTCCAAAGCATCTGGAACATGCAAAGTTCACTACCCTTGTTGTTGAAAGTAATGTAGGGTTGACAGATGACCCTTATTGTAAGGGATGACCCTTATTTGAGGGTCAAAAAGCATGTCCCTTATAAGTCTGACTGTTGTTGCTGCTGTGTGTGTTCAAGTCAAGATTTATTCAGATTGGGTTCACTATTGCCTTACTCTGAGGCTGAGAGTGAGTGACTTGCCAAAGCTCACACAATGGTTTTCTATGGCTGAGTGGGGATTCAAACCCCCAGCCCTTGGAGTCCTAGTCCAACACTTAAACCCACTGGAAGAAAGGTGGTATACGAATGAAATGAAATAAGGGTCAACTCTGAATATCATGAATTTCAACTTCTCCCTTGTTGCTGCTTTGAAAACATGGCAATACTATAGTCATGCTGGGTGTCAGTATACATACACTGGCCATTTCGAGACTGTGCATTAGCATGTGCTGTTTAAAAACCATTGGTAAGATGCTCAAGCCAGAGGAAGAAATGGTGATAATAGAATCATGTTGGTGGCATATGCAGGTGTAATGTGGTGCATATAAAACATATGTGGTGCTTACAAAACATAAATTAATTTTATGTTTAGACTTGGGTCCCATCTCCAAAATATCTCATTAAGTATATACAAACTGTCCAAAGTCTGAAAACATCTAAAACCCCAAACACTTTGGGTCCCAAGTATTTTGGATAAGGGAGACTCAACTTATACACAGGATAGTCGTGATGTACAGTTGGCCCTCCATATCTATGGATTCTTGTTTCTTATTGATGCATTTGCATGTGTGCCATGGCCCTCCTTTGACCAATTGCTATGACTCTATATAAAGTTGGCTTAATGCTTGTTCAGAGAGGAACCATGGGCTTCCAAGCCAGGGTCCACCCAACACTGTGTCATTACATAAACTGCTGAGTTCAGTCTACTGTCAGCCTTCATTTGTGAACCTTAAAAGGTTAAATAAAAAGTTCCCATCAGGAGGCTGGGATGAATGATGAAGGATCTGTTATCTGCAATCAAGTCGGCTTTGATTTATGATGGGCCTTTGACTGAGAGGTTTTCAAGAGCTCCAGTCATCAACAGCCCTGTTCAGGTCTTGAAAGCTCAAGGCTTTGCCTTCCATAACTGAGTCAAATCCACCTGTAATCCAGTCTCCCTCTTTCCCTGCTGCCTTCTCCTTTAGCAAGCATTACCATCTTTTCCCAATAACTCATGTTATCTCATGATGTGCCTAAAGTACAATAACCCCACTTTAGTCGTTTCAGCTTTGAGGGAGAGTTCGGATTGATTGGCTTTTGGATCCATTGATTTGTCTCCTTGGTCATTTGTTGTATTGGCAGAACTTTCCTCCAGCACCACATTTCAGAGCTGATTTTCTCCCTGTCCGTTCTCTTCCGAGGAACCAGCGTAGTGTAATGGTTTGAGCGATAGACAAAGTTCTTTATTACGCTAAGACGCCACAATTGTGTTAGTGTAAGAAATGCAAACATACCCGTTTGGGGACGGTAATTTTTGCGCGGCTCTTCAAAAGTGCCACGGTGCTCTATAGTCTTGGGCTCTGTCTTCTGCATGTTGGCTTACATGACCCTATCTTCCTGTCTTATGCCCTTCTCAGCACGTCTTTTGGTCCATATTTTCAAATTTGGTCGCCATTTTCCCCCAATTTTCAATTGCACAACCACAACAACTGGTTAAATAAAAAGAAAAGAAAACGAATCCCTTGGGTTGGGATCCCTGCTGAGCCATGGAAGCTCCTTGGGGGACCTTGGCCAAGTCACACTTTCTCAGCCTCAGAGGATGGCAATGGCAAGTCCTCTTTGAAGAAATATTACCAAGAATCCCCCATGGTAGGGTTACCTTAGAGTCGCCATAAGCTGGAAAGGACTTAAAGACACACAACAACAACAACAACAACAACAACAACAACAACAGCAACAGCTCAGAGGAGATTTTGCCAGCGCCTTTCCTTTTGGCTGAGAGAGTGGGACTCGCCGAAGGCACAGTGAGCTTCCATGGCTCAGCAGAGATTCAAACCCTGGCCTCCAGAGTTGTAGTCCAACACTCAAGCCACTACTCCATGCTGGCTCTCCTTCTTTCTTGATTTTCTGACCTGAACTACCAATGTAATATAGACCTTGAACAGTAAGAAATTATACTGTCCTTTTTCCAGAGCCAGTAAAAACACCTTGCTTTTTCCAGATGCATAGATCAGGTTGTAGAAAAGAGCACAGAGGAGTTCATGTCAGCTGGAGCATGGGACAGCAAAAAGCCTTCTCAGAGGAAAGGAAAGATAATAAAAGCTGCAATTTATTAAAGGTGAAAGAGAAGAGTAGCTATTTGGCAGCCTACTCTGTATTATGCCACCCTGTGTGTATCCCATATCCCAAGCTTTGGGTATGGTTGCAATGCAAAGCAGAGGCGAGGCCTGGGAGGTCATATTTAGCGTGGAATGAGATGGTTTTTTCTGCCGGGCTTAATCCACTGTAGCATACGATTACATGGCTAATACTTATCCTTTTAAAATACTCTTGTTCTGAAATGCTTAAATATTTTAAACATGTAGTTCAGCGTTTATGCTAGGAGCAATCATGCTCTCAGCATGATATCGGATGTGCTACGTCTGGTAGCAAAATGCTCAGTGTGTGCGTGTATGTGTGTGTGTCCAGAATAGTCTAGCGAAATAAAAATGGAAATAAGACACATAGCCTCCCTCCTTGATTGCAGAGGATATATGGGACTATGGGAAGGGGTGTCAATATATGGGATTACGGGAGGCGGGGGTCTCTGACAAGATGATGGGGAACCAAAATGGCTTACATGAGCCTCACTTCAGTGTTCAGAGTTATACTTTCGGATCTTGTCCAGCTGCTCTTCTCAATCCTAGTTTTCTAATTTCTTTAATACTAGTACTACTAAAGTTTATTTGTAACACCCTTTCCACCAAAGGGTGGAACATGATGATGATGATGATGATGATAATAATATAAAATTTATTTATATCCTGCCTCTCTGCAAATGCAATCAGGGTGGTTTACAAGGATTAAAAAATATACAATCCGAACATCAGACATATACAGTTGTCTCTATATTTGTTAGGGTTAGGGGCACAAGCCTCCCATGAATATGGAAAAACTGCAAAAGCACCATGTTTTTACCTGAGAGGACACCTCTCTAGGAATCTAGGTCCTCCAGGGCAACTCTGTGGTCAATGCCCAACTGACATTCTTGCAAACAAGCTTGTAAAATGTGGGCTAGGCAAAGGAACTGTTACATGGATCTGCAATTGGTTGACCAGCTGAACCCAAAGGGTGCTGAACAATGGCCCCTCTTCATCCTGGAGAGAAGTGACCAGTGGGGTCCCACAGGGCTCTGTCCTGGGGCCAGTGTTATTCAACATCTTTATCAATGACTTGGATGACAGAATTGGGAGCATACTTATCAAATTTGGAGATGACACCAAATTAGGAGTAGCTAATACTCCAGAGGACAGGATCAACATTCAAAATGACCTGAATAGACTTGAAAGCTGGGCTAAAGCTAACAAAATGAAATTCAACGCAGAAAAATGTAAGGTATTGCACTTAGGGCGGAAAAATAAAATTCATAGATATAGGATGGGGGACACCTGGCTTAAGGAGACAACGTGTGAAAGGGATCTAGGAGTCCAAGTTGACCACAAGTTGAACATGAGTCAACAGTGCGATGCGACAGCTAACAAGGCCAATGCAATTTTAGGCTGCATCAATAGAAGTATAGTGTCTAGATCAAGGGAAGTAATTGTGCCACTATATTCTGGTCTGGTCTGCTCTGGTCAGGCCCCACCTAGAATATTGTGTCCAGTTCTGGGCACTACAATTCAAAAAGGACATTGAGAAACTGGAGCATGTCCAAAGGAGGGCAACTAAAATGGTGAAGGGTCTGGAAACCATGCCCTATGAGGAACGACTCAGGGAGCTGGGGATGTTCATCCTGGAGAAAAGAAGGTTAAGAGGTGATATGATAGCCCTGTTTAAATATTTGAAGTGATGTCATACTGATGAGGGAGCAAGCTTGTTTTCTGCTGCTCCAGAGACTAGGAGAATGGGAAGGATAGTAGAGGTTCATCCATATTTGTAAGGACACAAGTTTCCATCCTTGTGCAGGGAACCTTCTTCAGAGCTTCTCTTTGGTCATGAACACACTCTTTCCTACTCTATTTTCATGGCTAGATTAGTACCTTTTGTCCTTTCTTTTTTTAAGATAAAGGAGTTTTTCTCTCTCAAATAGAACAACAGGAAGGTAAGAAAATTACAATGTCTATCAATATATTTAATACCAAAAAAATGTAATGCAGGAGATAAAATCATCACTGTAACAAGGATTGTGACATTTATACTACTAATACTGATCATGTATACCGACAAAATTCAAGCCAGCCCACATGGTTTTCGATAGCAGCTAAAAGCTCCATGGCATAGATATGGTTGCAATGAACGACCAGCACATTGGCAGTGCAAAGCCTACAAGAAAAAGCAGACACCAGACTCCATCCAATTCTTAGTCCCAACTAGAGCTGACCCATTCAATCCATATTTGCTTAAAAGCCAAGTCCTGACCCATTGAATTTACTTCCAGATTCCCAGGAGTTCTGCATAAGTTTGCAGCTTAAAAATCATGGCTGCATCCATTCATTTCAGTGCAGCTTGAGACTCTACTAATTTAAGAGTGGAGTCTTAAGGACAGACTGGGAAAGGGACTTCAGAACCAAGGAAGACAGATGACAAGGCAACCAAGGAAGACACGACAAAAATGTATACATTTCAACAACAAGACTTTATTGATCTGTTATAAACTAGGACCTGCTCTAACTTCTGAGTCTCCCTGGGCTGGACCCTTCTAAGGAGGAGCCCCCCAGAAACCCCCTTTGAGCTCCTCTTGAGTTGCAAAAAAAAATAAAAAACGAAGGAGAGGCATGTGGAATTCCCACCCGCCCCCCAAGCCACCAAGCAAAATAGAGCTTAATAAGCAAAATTAAATTCACGCTCTCCTCCAAAAGCACAGACTACAACAACACAAAAAGAAAGAAATTTTGTAAGGGAGTTTTATTTTTATTGGCCTTACGGGCATGCCCATAACTGCACGATAGGATTATGGGACCCTGTTGCATGAACTATGTGAAGGGCTAGGAGTCCAAGCAGCCAAATGAACATGAGTCAAAGTGTGATCGGCAGCCTAAAAGGCCAATCAATTTTAGGGCTGCATCAATGAAGTTAGTGTCAGATCAGAGAATAATAGTCACTGTATTCAGCTTTGGTCAGCCCCACTGAATTTGTGTCCGTCTGGGCACCAAATTAAAAGGATGTGGAGAAGTGAGCATGTCCAAAGGAGGGTGATATGGTAGGGTCTGGAAACCATGCCCATGAGGAAGATGTAGGAGCGGTTGTTACCTGGAGAGGAAGGTTAAGAGTGATTGAGAGCCTTTTAATCTGAAGGAGTCATATGAGAGGAAACAAGTTGTTTGCTGCTGCCCAGAGACAGGACCAAGACGATGGATCAGCTGCAGGAAAAGAGATTGCACTCAACATCAGGAGGAAGTCCTGACATTAACACTGTCCGACAGTGGAACACACTCCTCCCGGAGTGTAGTGGAGTCTCCCTCTTGGTGGTCTTTAAGCAGAGGTGGTGGCCACTGCAGGTGCTTGATTGTGATTCCTGCATGGAGAAGGGGGTTGGACGGATGCCCTGTGGTCTCTTCCAACTCTATGATTCTATGTTCTAGAAAATGAGGGACAATCAGCACATAATACACATCATGGTTCTAATCCAGAAGACATCAATACTGAGAAATCACTTCTCTGGGAATTAGGGCCATTTCCCCTATGATTTAAAGTGAATGGCTGACGGGTTAATGACTGTCGTTCCCATTTGAAACTGGTTCAATCCTACTTTATCAGTTCAATGGATAAGTGAGGCATGAAAAAAAAAAGCAGCTCTTCCTGCAGTATTTTGGGGTTCTTTGAAAAGAATCGATTCTGCAAAACCAATGATCAATCTTCTATCAATTTATTTAAATATTGGATATATAGTTCCCAAGCAGGCTGCCCAAGTGCTTGCTACTCACTGATGATGACAGATGGTACATGTATTTTGAAGTGGCAGACTAGGAGATGACAATCGTAACAAAAAAGAGCGATTACAAGGGATAAGAAAAGATCTGCTTCATAGTGGGAATTCAGACCTTTTGGAATGATTATAAACAACAGCGAAGGCAAATCACAAATTGGTTTAAATGTAAGTGGAATGAGCCCTGGATCTCCTCCAAGCACTCTGTCATCAATATCTGCCAGACGTTGGCCAAAAATTGCACTAAGCTTACAAAGCTAGAGAAGTGTCTCTCTGATCTCTAGCCCTCCAATGTACTCTGGGCAGAATGTCCATAGATTGGCGGAGATTCCAGAGGAACATTAATCAAACCCATGATAATCAAAGCCGCAAAAATCAAAGCCGCAAAATGGAAGCTGACTGTATTTTTCCATTAATACATAACAAATGAATCAACATGGAGAAATGTAAATACTGCACGAGGGTGGAAAACAAAATGCACAGATATAGGATGGGGGCACCGCCTGAATGAAGTACACATGTGAAAGGATCTAGGAGTCCAAGTAGACCACAGGTTGAAACAAGTCAAAGTAGATCACGCATCTCGATGCCAGGTCTTCAGTGCAAAACAGTTTGGTTGGTTCCAGTATGTACACTTCAGCTGCAGTGTCTATGTGTGAACTTTCAAGTCAGTAAACCCACACATCTCCATTCCCTCTGTTTTAAAAATTCTGTTTTGAAGGCCTGTCTGAAGCCAAAATTTCAGCTCCGGATCCAGGGGGAAGCAATGAGAAGACCCCCTTGCATACTGGCAAGCTCCGGCAATGGGGGGAGGGATGAGACCAGGGCTTCTCCTTGGTCATCTCTGACCTTGGGATATACAGATCAATATGGTCATTTGGGATCTTGGATGCCTTCTCTGACGCAAAATGTTGCCTTTTGGCTTCTGGTCATTAGCCTTGTGTACAGCCATTATCCGGAATGAACATGAACTCCTGCAACTCTGTCAAAAAGATTAGTCTGGCATTACGTTTCTGGTTTTTTTATTCTTTATTTTAGGACTTATATCCCGCCTTTCTCCCACAGTGAAATTCAAGGCGGGTTTTTGAGATGCCGTATTGACTCTTAGTGGTGACCATTGTTCCTAAGAGATTGCAACCGTCTGTTTAATGATCTGCTCAGATCGTCATAAGCTATGAAGGCCCATTGAAATTGGTGGCACTACTTCTTGCAAATACTGTATGCTTGGAATACTTCAAGGACATGTTGTTAGTTGGTGAATCGTATGAGGAGATCTTATAGTCGTGCACAGAGAGGCGGGATAAATGAAGTTTTATTTTAATAGATATTATTTAGCCCTTTGAGACTAACTGGAATAAAGGAACTGGATGGCCCTGGTGTCTCGTCCACTCATAGTATGATTAATAGGATGACACTGAGCATAGAATGCACTGGAGGACTACAAATGCGTAGGAGAAGCCTTCTCTCGGAATCTCTAGGTCTTTCATGGCGACTTTTAGTTAAAGTTTGACCATAGAAATATTGCAACTGGAGATCTAGATATTCACTACAGAGAACATCTTAATAAAATCTGTGAATAAACAAAGCCGCAAACATGAGGAAATGAATGCACAATCAAAACAGGACAGTACAACATCACACCATAAAAATACTAAAATGCTAAAACAATACAACTAATAACTAAAAAACAAACTCCCGATCTCAACTAACTCTGATCAGTGTCTGATTACCAAAGTAAAAAAGGAAAATAAAGGAAGGAGGGGAATATAAAGATATGAAACGGGTAGGTACCTATATGAATATAAGTTATTTTTGAAAAAGAAAACATGATTTTCATGAAGCGATAACAATAAAATTTATGTTGAGCACTAACAGTGGGATCTTCTGCATCGAACAATAGAGATTAGGAGCCCATACAGACAAGGCCAAAATAAGCTGCTTCGGGTCACTTTGGAGGTTGCTGTTTAATGATACATGCTTCCTAAGAGGCTAGAAGCAATGCCAAGCCATGTTCCCATTCTAAGGACTGAAGCGCACTTTGGCGGCAGCTTCTGGCCTCTTAAGATGCATGTGTCATTTAAACAGCATACATCCAA
>NC_056528.1:47619807-47631460 GCF_019175285.1 Sceloporus undulatus | reverse complement strand
ACCTCCAAAGTGACCAGAAACAGCTTTATTTTGGCCTGTCTGTATGGACCCTATGTTATGTTATGTTTTGTTAAATTATTATACAGCCAGTCCTCCATAACCACAAATTCTGTATCCAGAGATTCAGCCATCCATGGCTTGAAAATATCTCCCCCGACCAAAAATATCCCCAAACCTTGATTTTGCCATTTTACTACAAAATTGTCTATAATGGCCCTTGAGAGTCCACCAATTTTGGGATCCATTCGGGCTCCTGGAACCAAATCCCAGCCAACGCCAAGGGCCCACTGTATTATATATTGCTCCATTATAATAGAAATAGATTTTAAGTGAAACCTTGAGCAATTTAATTGCTCTTTTAGTTATTTATTGGATGTTTTCAAAGCGTTTTTGCCTGTTCTGCATCACCTTGGAAGCCTCACGGGATGAGAGCCGAGTAATAAATGCAAGCAAACAAATAAGTGGAGAGTATTTATCTTTCAGCCTTGGAGTATATGTCTTTTGGCAACATTTACAGAATGCAGAGAGTCCAGCCACTTTGACCATTAGTTAAATTCCACGTCTCTGGGAATTAAAAAGAATGCACTTGTTGACAAAGTTCAAACGTTTTTCCAATACAAAATGGACACGCGGTCATGCGTCCAGTCCAAAAGCAGCACTTTTTGGGGGTTGGATTTATTACAACACCATTACATCATGCGGCATGGAAGCATTCTCAGTATTATATCAGCAACATTTAGCTGAAGTAGGCAATTCCTTTCTAAACAGTGTCCAATATACCCAATAAAGACAGCAATTGCATTTTGCCGGGATAAAAATAGTGTTATTAAGTGCTACTTCTCTCACTCCTTCGAGGTGATTGCAAACATTGCGACCGTTTTCCCTTGGTAAATCCCAAAGTGCTCAGCTGTTGAACCCAATTACAGCTCTGTACAGGTGTTTGCTTTATTTCCAGGTAACATTTCTCTCTTCTTGTGCCTTGCTAGGCTTGCAGAAGACAAAACTCTAATCAAGTTTTCATTCTGCCAAGGTTTTGATATTGGGATGAAGCCTTAATTGAACCAAGCTAGCATAGTGTCATGGTTTGAGTATTGGACTAGAACACTCTCTTGGCCTCAGAGGAAAGCAATGGCAAGGGTTCGAATCCTGGCTGGGCTATGTAAACCCACCTTGGGCAAGTCACACTCTTTCAGCCTCAGAAGATGGCAATGGCAAGCCCCCTCTGAAGAAATATTGCCAAGAAAACCCCATGGTAAGGTTACCTTAGGGTCGCCATAAGCTGGAAATGACTTGAAGACACACAACGACAACAAAGACCACAACTTTCTTCACTGACCCATACACAGAAACTGGAAATGCAATGGCATGTATGTTTCTGACCTTGGTATTTAATGATATATCTGTGCACTTGAGGATCTTAGGGGCAAAACAAATCGGTACATTACTATGTCCTATGCATACCTAAGTCCCTGTATGGAAGCAGGGTCATATTCCGTTCCAGACTGTGGAAGCAAATTTGTCCAAGTGGTCCCATCATGGACAGAAATGCACATATAAATCTGCCTTAATTAATTAATTTATGTCTTATTTCAAGGATGAATATCCTGCCTTCCTTCCATAGTGGGATTCAAAGTGTGTGTTGGTGTCTTACACATGTGTACATTCCTCTATGGAAGCGTTTTGCCGTTTTTGTCTCACGCAATGTGGCCCCATTCCGCTCAAAACTTTGGAAGCCGCATCACACATACAGTGCCATTGTACATATAGATCTTCCGGCAGAGATGGGTGCACATTTGCATCAACAAGCACACACACATTGTACAATGTTGTTATTCCACACAAGGGTTGTATAGAACAATCCCTGCATAATTCTTCATGAGGAGATTTCTGCTTCACAACCCACATGTGGGATCTCAGCCAGGTATTGCAGAGAGCATTGCAGAGAGCATGGGTTCTGGATAGGGCAATGCACCTTCCTCCACCTGCCAGAACTTTCTCACTCACAATGCAGATATTCAAGTCAATTCCTGAAGCATACTTTCCATCACAATAGCCTTTTTTAAATAGCAGCATTAATTGGCTCCTTTACACCTGCAGTCACTGCCGAAAGTAAGGCAGGATGTAGAGACCTCTACTAAAATATTACACTGTCTAATTTAATAAGATAATTGCCGTCTTTCTTCATAAATATTGTGCTTTATTGCTTTTTTGCTAGCAGGGCATGAGAGGAATATGTAATTTATTTCAATTATATGTGCTAGGTCCTCTTTGGGAGATTAAGAAGATACATTTGCAAGACTACCCTAGGATGAACCTTGCTGTCCCATACAGATGGGCTATTATGGCGCTCTTCTAGGTTTCAGAAGCACCGAGAAGAAATATGTTCCAAGAGGTGTTGGCCAAGATGTTGTCAGTGAACAATTCCATAGTATCTGAGCTGGCTTCCTGTTAGTTATGTGGACTTAGGACATTATAATTGGTTCATAACCTTATTTGTCAACATTGTCCAAGTTCCATGACTGCAAATGATCCTAGAATTCAGGGATACAACGTGTTAGTATGGAATAGCATTATGCAAAGGGACGTCTTAACACGTTTGAGACTAACTGTGCAAAAGAGTGCTGAACAAGGATGGAGACATACTGGATTGCAAAGGAATTATCTTTATGTGTTGCAGATGGGATGTTAAATTTCCTGGACTTTGAGAATCTCTCAGTATCCACATGACCAGAAGGAAGAGGGGCCAGCCAACATGAATAACTTCTCCATACCATCTGAACTGAGAAAAACAACATCCAGGCCTATGACTATTATCTTCCATTTCCCCCCTCCTGTATAGTTTTTAACACCTTACCTGATGAAGATGCCAGCGGGGCTCCGAAAGCTTGCAACATGCATCATGTGCATTTTGGTTGGCACGATAAAGGTATCAGTGTTTGGTGGATTCTGGATGTTATCGGACTTTGCTATATGACCAACACGGCTACCCCTGTATATGGTCAAATGAAGTCTTTCATATGCTTGGTCTACTTCCTCAGATGCATGGAGTGAACTTGTGCCCAAGAATAATTAGACTGTGTGAATAGCCATAGAGATGCAAAACATACAGTCTGCGTATAAAGGTCTTCCAGCTGAGGAAGCATGGCTTAACAAGAAGCGCAAGCTCAAGCATCAGACATCCATCTGCTGACCAGTAAAAGTATAGTTCCCCAGCCCCATTCCTATGAAAGGCAGTGTGGAATGAAACAAATGGGATACCCATTGTTGAAAGACACTGGGTGGTTCCCCTATCACATGGAGAATGGGAAACAGATCCCATTGCCCCCCAAACCACTTTGAATTGCCTCCATTCCAAGTTTCTTTAAAGGGACCACTGAAATGTGGATGCAAGGCATGCAGGCCCAGTCTGCCCTGGCTGAGAATGGGTTCTGTCCTATACCCAAAACCAACAACATTGTGTCAAAGGAAGCTAATATGGTACAAAAGCTACTTGGAGAGCATTTCTGAAGAGTGGGGTATAAATGTAATAAATAAATAAATGTAGCAGATCACCATGCCATGCATCAACCTGCATGCAGTTTCAAAGCCAAGATAGGGAGGGTTGGATGGAGACCAAAGAGCAAAGGCTGGCTGTGCAAGGAAGGTAAGGCATAAAAAGCACAACAGAACAACAAAAATTACAAATCAATTATCCAGCACATTGTTCAAGGCTCATCCCACCTAAATAACCAGCCCTCAAATGCTTTAACTGGAAGGGAAACCATTTTATTGTTCAATCTGAGAGTGACTAATTGTGACTATGTGAAGTCAAAGGCTTTCATGGCCGGCATCCATAGTTTTTTGTTGGTTTTTCAGGCTATGTGGCCATGTTCTAGAAGAGTTTATTCCTAAATTCTCAAACACTTCTGGAACATGGCCACATAACCCCCCAAACTCTCAAGAAACAACTACGAATATTCTTCCCATTGTTGCTACAGTCTCCAATGGTTTTTATTCTGCTGCTCCCTGTTCAATATCCTCAATATCATATTCTGAGAGTGTGATAGGAGAGGCAAAGCCTTTTGCACCAGAAAAGCTGCTTTTAACTCCGTGAAGTTCAAGCAGGTCAGAAAAGAAGATAGCAAACTGAACTTTTCAACCCAGTCTCTCTCCTTGCCTTAATGGCAGCAACCTGGCAACTGACCGCCGGGTCAGTTGGAGGACGAAGAGACACAAGTTCAGCCCGAGACGGCAGTAACGGAAGATCTAGTTTTGCAACTCTTCTCTGTCAATAACCAAGCCCTGCGTTCAGTGCCACCAGGACGCCGCACGCAGCGCACATTTCAAATTCAGTTAATCTCAGAATAATTCAAAAATCAAAGTGCTTATTCAACCATCACGATGGAGCAGATTGACTCGCTGTGTATTCATAGGAGGGAAGGGGGACAGAGCGAAAAGGAGCGAGCGAAGGGAAAAAAAGAATCCAATATTGGAACCGGTATAAAAGCCCCCGTTCCTCTTTATTTTCTGTTCATTTCAAATTGTTTTTAGGCCCCACACGCTCTCCATGAATACCAAAAAGGATACTCAAAGATATATATTTTTTAATGGCTGCTTTGTTTGCATTACTCAAGCAGCAATAAAAGACGTTTATGCAAGGAAAGGCAATGAATGCTTTTATTTCTCTGTTTCTGTCCATCACATTCTGTCTCTCTTTCCTCCCCCCTTCGGTGCTTGCTTTCATTTAAATGCCGGGTGTATATAACAAAGTTGCTAGTAAACAAAGGATCATGATTGAAATCTCATTGAAGGCAAGAATGATCACCACGATTGCATTTCCACTGTTTAATGCCCCCTTTTTCATTTATCTTTATTACAAACCTTTGGAAGGGTGTCATTATTATTCGCACTCTATAAGCCAGTAGTTCATGGCAGCTCCCAACGTTATAGGCTCCTTTTATAGGGATGCACCTGCAAGGCTGTCATGGAGATGAGAGCCTTCACGCGCAATCCATTATTTCGGAATAACTACTACTCGTTTTAATATCTGATTTATTCAGCATTTCAAACGGAAAGTGGAAGAGGAGAAAATTCCAAACGAGAAACAAAAAGGGGGGAATAGACGAAGTTAGCAAAGCATAATAAGCGATTCGCTGCTTGTAACAATTTTTGAAAAGCAAATTATAGAAATAAATGCAGTAAAATATCTCTGGAAAAAGAGGATGAGGCTGACTGCAATGCCTATTAGGAGTAAGGGAAACAGTACTTTAACTCGGGACTTGGTGACTTGCGGCCCTCCAGATGTTGTGGGACTTCAGCCAGCATAGCCAAAGGTGGCAAAGGAGGATAGGAACTGTGGTCCAATATCTGGATAGCCACAAGCTTCCTGCCTCTTCTTTAACTGAGGACTTTATGACACAAGGGCCCCATTCCCACTTACAGATAAATCAGTGTACAATCTGAATCAATGGATCCATTTGACATGGAGCATGGTTCCCACTACATTTGCCCCAATCACATTTTTCCCACTGTTCGGGAAAGTAGTCAAATGACTGATAAGGCCAACTCAGTTGCCAAACAAACCCCCGACTGGCAGAGCCAGAACTAAGGTGCGTTACAGACCGCCATAAGGGACGTCCTCAGGACGTCCTAGGTTTAAAAAGGGGCGTCACTTCTTAACGCCCCCAAGCCTAATACGTCCTGAGGACGTACAAGATGGCGGCGCCCCATCTACATGGGGGCCGCCATGATGGTGTCACAAACGCACCGCCTCCAAACGAGGCGGTGCGGACGTGACACCATCACGCCACGCGAGGGCGCTTAGTGCGCCCTTTCGTCGGCACAGGAAGGAGCTCCAAAACGGAGCTCCTTCCTGGTCTTGCATCGCTGGCACAGCCTTTAGATGGCTGCGCCCAGCGACGCAGAGGAGAAAGGGGCCAAGCGGCCCCTTTCTCCTCCTCCCCGCCGCAGCGAGGTGTCCTTGGGGCTTGAAGCCCCAAGGACACCCCTTTCCAGGCCTCAGGGAAGTGGCCTTTTGCCACTTCCCTGTGGCCTGGAAAGCGGCAGATCGGGGCCTCAGTGGCTGCCGCTTTGGAAAGGGGTGGGTCAGGCCGCCGCTTTTTGGTGGTCTGTAATGGGCCTAAGTAACAAAGTCTTTGAGTCTAAGTGCAGTATCACAAGAAGTGTTACCAAAAGAGTTGTCAAGAAATCCGAGATCCAGGGTATCAGACAGGCAGATGGATAAGGCAGTCCAAGGTCAAGGGTTCCAGATAATTAAGATAGATTAGCAGTCCAAGAAGCAAAGGTTCAGGAGCCAGAGTCTTTCCTCAAGAAGGTCAGATAATCACTGGCAGCTAGACACACATGCTCCAGCTGCCTAAATAGGCAGGCAGCAGGCGTTCAGGTGTGTCTGATTAGCAGCGCGTTTCTGATAAAGCCTCTGCAACCTTTGAAGATGCTCCTTGAAGTTAGGCACACTTCCCTGATCCTCCTCTATGTCCACAGACTTGACCCCCAAGCAGACTTGGCTGCTGAACCTCTGGAGAGGCTTCAGACTCTGCTGCAGCAGAACTAGGACCTGCCTCTGGCTCCCCAATTACAGACTCAGGTCCCAGAGGCTCTGGCTCATCCTCTGAGTTGTCCTCCAGGCTGGGCATGATATTTTGGTTCATTCCCTGGTACCAGAAATTCAAAGAGGGAATCAACAAACGTGTGCTGAGAAATACTTTGCCTGCCTGAGACCTTAGCCTTCCACTACTGGTCAGAGTGAAACTGAACATGTATCGGGTTAAAGAGAAGACAGTATTCCATGCTTTCATATTTGATCTTGGCTTCTGCAAGCGATAAAGCATATATAAACTATGTTAGACTATTGTTTCATCTCACAAAGAGACCATTCACACAACATTATCATTGTCATGGCTCTATCCCATGGGATCTTGGGCTTTATAACTCCCTGAACTACAAACTCCAGGTTTCCATAGGGTGCATCTATCTGGCAGTTAAAGTGGAATAATAGTGCTATAATTCTGTAATATGAATGGGCCCGGGTACTATGGATTGCACTTTACTCACTATTGACAGAAGCACATCCTACCAAGTTCCTGGATTGAACTTGGGAGTTTCTGCGTGCAAAGCTTGTGTTCTGTTCTATCTTCCCTCCTGAAACCTGCCTTTCTGCTCAGAATTATTCCAGGCTTTATGACCAACCTGAGATGAAGCATGCCTTGGCTTTTAAAGTTTAATGCAGATGTTTCAAATCAATGCTTCTTGTCCTCGACAAGCTGTGCTGTAAGTTGCAAAACTCCATGTCGTTCTGCTAAGTGGGGAGGAACTGGGTCACACCCAACAGCCAAAGCGAAGGGAAGGTAGCAGAACCCTGGTGACTGGCATAAGTGCCAGTGGATGTTCTTCATATTACCTTCCATTATTTATCTCCCTGCCTCTGGCAGCCTGCCACTCTTCCACCTTGCCCTGGAGTAATTGATGTGGCATGGTGATTAGAGATGGCATGCTACATAACGGCTCCCATTATCGTAACTCAGAGGGCATGAACAAACAATGTGCAATCTGTCTTTAATTGCTATTTTCTTAATGACAAAGGCGATGGTCATTTATAACACGCATTAACCATCCCAGAAGGGGGGCAATGGAGGGAGGAAGGAGCAGGTGCCACAGCTGTGCACTACATCTGTCCCTTCCCAGTGGAAGCAACATCTGCCATTCGGAGAGCCAATCCGAGCGGGCCATTGCTCTCTGCAAGCCGGATATAACACAAAAGTAGCCTGGAGGTGTCAATGAAGTTCCTTTGGGGGAGTATATGGCTGAGAATCACCAGCTCCAGCCTTGAAAGTGCTGTCAGTGGTGGTGAGATAGGAGAACATATCATGGAGTTTTCTTGACAAGTTGCTTCAAAGGATAGTTGCCATTGCCATCCTCTGAGACTCAGAGAGGGTGACTTGGCCAAGGTCACCCAATGGGTTTCCATGGACAAGCGAGAAAGTGAACCTTGGCTTCCAGAGTCACAGTTCAACACTCAAACCACTATGCCACACTGGATAACCTATGAATAAAATCCAAGCATAATTCAAGGAGCGGTAAAAAGCTTTGCTTGCTCTCTTTGGGAAATCCATTGCAGGAGTTTGCAATTGTTTTGGCCAAGCAATGGGAGCAACTCCCAAAATGATTAGGAGTTGCTCTGATAAAATGAAGAGATCCAAGACTGCACAACTAGACTTTGATACCTGCTAACAATAAGACGGCAGCTGGATCTTTTATATGTGTGTTGAGTGACTATCAAATATTGCCAAGAAAACCCCATGATAGGTTGCCTTACGGTCGCCATAAGTCAGAAATGACTTGAAGGCACACGTCAATTCCAAGTTATGGCAACCCGAAAGCAACCTATTGTGGGGTTTTCTTGGTGTGATTTCTTCAGGGGAGGTTTGCCATTGCCCTCCCTTGATGCTGAGAGCATGTGACTTGCCCAAGACCACCAGTGGGTTTCCATGACCAAGCAAGAAATCGAACCCTGGCCTCCAGAGTCATAGTCCAACATTCAAATCACTACGCCATTAAATTTTTACTCATTTGTAAAATGGAGCCAACCAGGGATTTGGCTGGTAGTTTCCATGGCAGTGGAAAATAAACTTTTTTGACAGAATCATCCAAGAAGTTGATTCCTACCTCAAAACAGGGTTGACACCTTTGGTGCTGCTGCTAAATTCTGGACTCAGACCCAAAGTGATTTCACTGCCCTACTGCTATGAATGTCGATAGTCACCACTGGAATCAAGGCTTGTGTTATATGAGATCCGCCATATAACATCTTTGGAGGCCTTTAAGAAGGCAACAAAAACAGATCTTTTCCAGCAGGCCTTTCCAAACTGATCTCCTCAGAATTTTCACTCTCCATTTGTTTAGCTGTACTCACCAGACTTTGATCTCGATCTATTTTATTAACCATTCTATTGGGAATTGTTTTTTACTGGTATTTTAGGGTGGGAGGGAGATGGGGGAACTAGGATTTAATATGTCTAATATGTCAATATTATCTATTGATACTCACGTTTGATTTTATTGTTCTTGTTTGCTGTTATCCACCTTGATCCAATACAAGGAGAGGCGGGATACAAATAATAATAATAATAATAATAATAATAATAATAATAATAATAATAATAATAATAATAATAATAATAATCCATTGGGTTTCATGGCTTATTATTATTATTATTATTATTATTATTATTATTATTATTATTAGCCATGAAACCCAATGGATGAACTTGGGCAAGTCACATTCTCTCAGCCTCAGAGGATGGCAATGGCAAACCCCATCTAAAGAAACTTGCCAAGAAAACCCTATGATAGGGTCACCTTAGGGTGGCCATAAGTCGGAAATGACTTGAGGACACACAACAACAACCACAACAATCCTACTTTTCTCTCATATAGGCCCCACAGTGGCATACACTGTAGCTTAAAACAAAACAGTTGAAACAATCTGTAAGACAAAATTTTGTTAAAGAAAGCATTAAACAACAATCCACTTAAAAACATGATTTTAGAAGAGTTAAAAACAGAATAAATGCTATTATATATGATGATCCAGCATAACTACTGTGCTGTAGAGGATGTGGTTTATCCAACCATTAGCACCCATTGTTTTGAGCTAGCCCTCTGCCAATGCCAAGTATTTTGGTCTCAAACTGGCAGTCAAGAGCTATTAGCTTTGCAAAAGACCGTCTCTCTGTGGAGATGGAAAATGGTGAAACTGGTTTGCATTTTTCAGCTACTTGCCTTTTTGGAGGCTCCTTGGGTGCAACTCAACATTTGCTATGACCACTCTTGCTCTTATTCTCGCTAGCCAATACTGTATACCTCCAACCTCCTTTGCTGGTTTAAACTCAAAATTACAGACATGTTCGGCTTGATACTGTCGACTAGAATTGCTTGCTATCAAGCCTTTTAGCTGCCTAGTTGGATCCATTTATTTTTAATGTAAAAGACATATAGGCAATTTAGAGCCCACAGTAATGGAAATGTATTATAAATGTCAGAGGTTTTGAGTTAGAGCTCTGTTATAAAACTTTATGTACACACTTTATCCACGCAGCGCTCCAGCTTTGGCTGTAACAAAAAGGGCCTGGTTAACATTATTTCTTACAGGCTTTACTCTCCTGATTAACCAGCCTCCTCCTTAACCTCCCAGCCGGCTTCAATTTCATCCAGTTTTGGCATGCGTGTGTTTTTGCATGCATGCATTTTCGTAATTGGAATGGAGACGAAGTGGAGGTGATTTCGAAGGGGACAAAAACAAAATACCTCCTTTTCCAAAGTCAGCCCCTATTTTTTGCAATCATGCTTGTGCCGGATAGAAGCCATTCCTGTAGGAATGCATCTACATTGTAGAAATGATGCAGTTGGACACCACTTTTGAGTTCTGTTGCTCCATCTTACAACTGAACACTTGCAAGTACAGTTTAGGCATCTCAAGAAAAGAGACAGGCAAAGTGACCAAGGAAACACAAACAAGGCAAATGGAAGAGGTGTGGGCATGAATCGTTTTCAGTGTCTAAGGCTATATCTACACTGTAGAAATAATGGTATTTGACACCACTTTAAGTGCTGTCGCTTCATCCTGTGGAATCCTAGGATTTGTAATTTTACAAGACCTTTAGCCTTCTCTGCCAAAGAATGCTGGTGCCTCAGCAAACCGCAAATCCCAGGATTTGGTAGGATGGAGCCATGGCATGTAAACAGTGTCAAACTGCATTATTTTGACAGTGTAGATGCACCCTAGGAGTTTGTCTTCTGTTCATCCTGGCATTCAATGAAGACCCATTCTAACCCTCTTGGGATCCTTGATCAGTTATATCTTCCCCATTCTAGCATCTTCTTTCCTTGGTATCCACTGGGGTTGGTTCCAGGACCCCCTGTGGATACCAAAATCCATGGATGCTCAAGTCCCATTAAATACATTGGCACAGTAAAATGGTGTCCCTTATAGAAAAGCAAGATTTGCTTTTTGGGAATGTATATATTTTTGGAATATTTTCAAGCAGTGGATGCTTGAATCCATGGATAAAAATATTCATGGATACAGAGGGCAAAATTTAGCTGGCTTACATCCCCAAAGCTTATTGCGTAGGAATCACTCCTATGCAAAACCCCATTCTTTCTTAAATATACCCTATTCTTTTCAAAACGTTTCCAAGCATTTGTGTTAAATTTTAATTTAATTTAATTTTTCATTTGGTTCCTAGTTTCAGTTAAGAGTGATGTGAGTGAATGGGTAATAATATCATTTTCAAGTCAGCACAGCACCTGCAGCAATGGAAATGAAGCTTCTTGGGCAGACAACAGGTCAATGACTCTGTAGTAATAATACAATTGTAATTGTGTCATCAGCCGAGTGTGTGATTTGCCTATTGGAGCCGGGAAGGGAAACTTCAAAGGACAAGATCAAACACGGAGGAATCTGATCTGTGGCACCAGCATGGCAGTGTGTTGATTCGCACATCTTGTAGCTAACATGGTTTCGTTGTTTCAAGTGAAATGTACTCCTGGGCCAGGGATGCAGGTGGCATAAGTATGAAATGCAATCCCATAATAATAATAATAATAATAATAATAATAATAATAATAATAATAATAATAATAATAATAATAA